>NC_138497.1:72614209-72861060 GCF_964252035.2 Podarcis erhardii | reverse complement strand
ACAATCCTGGTATGCAAATGTGGAGCATTCAGAGAAGTGAAATCATTCTGTGTTATTATTATCTTTGTAAATTACATCTTAAGAGTTGCTTGGTTGTGTGTGCGTGCGTGTGTGTGTGTTTGAGGACTTTATGATGGCAGTTTAGTCTCAGCCATGTAGCACAAAGTGTTTCTTTCATTATTAACAATAACTGAGCCAATGAAAATGCTTTTAAAAATACACCAGACAAGCAGTTATCCGGCTCTTCCTTTTCAACATCCACAAACCATCTTTTAGCATCTTATAAACCAGCATATAAAACAGCTTTGTAAACATCTGCTTTTCATTGTTAATTGTCAGGAAAAATTAGAGGCTTAAATGCTTCTTTTGCATCGCTTCTTAATCCTGTAAGAAAAGCGCTAGATTCTCACCACTCTCCCTTTTCTAGAGCAGGTCCTTCAGACTGTCCCCCCCCCCCACCTTTGTAAAATAAATAAATGTTGGCTCACATTTATTAATGGACAATTTAACATTTTAGATTTCTAAACATAACAACCCATTTTGCAGTGCTATGAATGAGTCACAGTGAATGCAGAATTTTACATATTTCCTGGGAGCTATAAAATGCAGTTTCTTTTATATTTTGATGCTTGCCCCCCAAATGCTTTTGAGGGTTGCTTCTATCTTTTTGAGGAAAACTTCAATGAAGTGCTAATAAAAATATGAAGACTTTCAAAATTCTCTGTAAATGACTCTTCCCAGGAGCTGGTGAATGATAGCTAGCTGTAGGAAGCTCATAAATGAAACAGACATTTTACGAAAAAGCGGGGATTAAAAATTTCAACAATGCTTCTTTAGTTATTTATCTAGCAAGAAGCACAATAAAAACAATCTTCTTACAGCGTCATAGTGTTTTGTTTTTAAATATTTTTTCCATTTAAAAAAATTAAAAATCCCATTTGCTTTTCCCTTCAACCCTATCCTCAGAATCAATGCTGGTGCAGTCTGCCTGGCAAAGATTTGCTTCAGGTACTGTTCACAATACACAGTAGCTGCATTATAGAAGTGGGTGGAAAGGCAATCTCTTCACAAAATATGTTCTACCTTTAAAAAACTATTACCCTTACTCTAGATTTGCCACATTTAAATCTTCTCCTTTTGCTCCTCTACTCATATTGGGGGGGGGGGGCGGATATCTCACAAATATATGGTTTGCTCATCTTTAAAACATTTTCTTCACTTACAGTCAGTCAATTAAACATTTACTCAGTGTATTTATTTTAATTTCAGACTCTTTAAAATATAAATCCACCCAGCTGCATCTTAACAGAAAGAGGTGCCTCAGAATTAGAACTTTAAAAGGCAATGACAACAGGCAGATTATATTTTTGTTTTGTTTTTTCTCTGCCTTGGAATTATTGCTTTTATGTAAACGTTGACTTTTTATTACAAAAAAAAAAAACTTTAATGAAGAAGGAAAGAAAGAAAGGACACAAACAACAGTATTGTAAAACATAATATTGCTGTGATTTGCTTACAGCAGTCATTGCCAGTCTGGTGCCCTCCAGGGATTTTGGACGCAGCTCTGTGCCAAGGCTGCCTGAGGCTCAAGAGTTGTAGTCTAAAACATCTGGAGGGCACCAGGTTGGCAAAGACTGTAATACTGGAGCTAGAATCCCATGACTACCTTCTGATGTAATGCTTTCAAGGGAACTGATTATTGTCAATGTAGTCCATAGGGTAAAATTACATAACGCTGCTTAATGCATTTGTGTATTAATTTCCATGGTATCATAAATCTAAGAAGCTTTAACATTTCATATCGCATTAGAATGTAAAGTCCCTTGTTGTAAAGGCTGCGTGTTTACTCTGCAAATAAAAATGCCCCTGTCTTTCAAGAGCTGTTGATAGAAACACTGGAAGACGCTACCTGTAAAATGACTTTGTTCAAGTTAATCTGTAATTAAACCCTGATAATATTTGAAGATTCTATTTAAGAATGTTTTGCTGTTGCAATAAAATATAGTCTTCATTTGTAATGTGCTAATGAACACTTTTAAATGTTAATGGATAATTCTTAGGTTCATTTGCTAATTATTCAGATAAAGAAATCAACACCGTTGGCCAATTCCTTCAAACCTTTCTCGCAGCAAGTCTATTTGCTGTTTGTACTTCCACAACTTTCAAAAAGTTAAGCATAAGTAAAAGTTAAAAGAATTATCACATTTAAGCTGAAAATTGAATTCATTTAGAACCCACTCTAATACAATGAAGCATTATTAAATAGTGAGGAGAATGAGAGCCCTTCTTTTGACTAAAATCTACCGGTACTTAATTTACATTTTAGAACTGATGTTAGCTAAGTATTTTACTAATTTTATCTGCTACCTTGACTGTGTGATATTCCTAATTACAATGTTTAATCCTTTACACTAAAGCGTGCCACTGTTACTATTATTCTCTGACTCCATAAACTCTCTTACTTGCCTTTTCCCCTTCTCTATGCAGCTTTCAAACAATTTTATTAATTTGATATCTTGCTTCTAGAGACATCTACTTGGAAGCTTCATCCAAGCATTTACCGGCTTGTAATGGGGAAAACAATGGTTCTAAGAATATAACTGCTAGATATTAAGTACTATGTTATATAGTACATTTTTCTTTTAAAGTAATAATAATAAAAATATTAATAAATAAATTTGTAATTATAATCATAAGCATTATTATTGAATGTGGGCAAAGTGGGATCAATATGCAAGTATAATATACAGTATGCACATACAACCAGCATATAGAAAGTTTATATAAATCCATCACTTCTGATAATGTTTTCCCATTCAGGCATCCACACGCAAGTGACTTAGACTACTCTTGAAAGCATGGGAATTTGACTAGAGCACAGATGTTCTTGTGCTCCTTTTATTTGTTTAAATGGGGCTTGTGTAGACAAACTTTCCAGCAGGTTGTGTTTTAAGCCCTCGCTCACTGATTTGCCCCATGGATGTGTGTGGAATGAAAGGCAGTTAGCTTAATTTAGCTCTTGACATCACTAATGCTTTCTATGAATCATCTATATGTCATCTATATGTAGATGCAGCTATAGCTTAAGGAATGAAACAAACACTGTCTCTACACAGGTACAGTATCAATTGATTTAGGAGTCTTAGAGACTTCACAATTTGACTACTGAACTGGGGCAAAGTAATAATTTTATTTGTGTGACCACAGGCCATAACAAGCTAAACTTGGCTGACCCCATAAGCAAATAAGGAATGCCCTTTGCCAGCAGTCCAGATCTACACCAATCAATGGAAATTGTGTCATTGATTTCCCAGGCTTGCAGACAGCAGCCTGTGATTCAGTATTCCTGGAGGCGATAAGCACTTAAGATTTTCACATCTGCTTTGGGATAAATGTTTTTGCTCTGTGCAGGCACTTTTTTAATATAAGGAAAGACTCAGAAATCAGGGACATTACTATGGACATCAATTAGCTGGCTTGGCTGCAGTAAGGAATTATGGTTGCTCAGGGCCTTTGCTGCCCTACTGCAGAGCTTCTTTAACTTCTACTTTGCAGTCCAATCCTATGCTTGTGTACTCAGAAGGACTTTCTTTGCAGGTACAACATTATCCTATTTTGACAGAGAGACACAAAACTTCTTTAGAAGCTCTGGGTACATGCACTGGTGGCTGCACAACTAGAGATGATTAGAGAATATGAAAATCTGAGGCAACATACCTGTAAGCCCCCTGGAACTCAGCTGGACTTACTTCTGAGTAGGCAATGGATAGGAGTTCTCAAGTTTCATATTTGAGAGCTGTCAAGGACTTGTACTACTATTTTATTTTTTTTAAGAAATGTTCAAAAGAAAGTTTTCAAAATAGTGAGGTCGGTTTTTCTTCCAGAGATGTATCCAGAAAGATCTAGCTAGTGATGGCTGGATAAAAGAGCACAAATTTTGTTTTGTGTTTTCTGAAACAGCACCTTCCTTGTTCACCATGTTAGCTCTCCCAACTCTCACTTTTCTTTTAACTGTTAGCTATTTTTAGTTTCCTTAGCACTGAGGTATCCACCAACCTGATGTACCACTTGTTGCTCAGATAGCAGAGAAATGGGAACAACTATTTAAAAAAGAAGATACGGTACTTGAATAATCTCCAAATAAATAGGTTGTCTGTTGAGGGCAACCTGCAGAAGAAAAGTGAATTGTCTCCAAATGAGAATGTTCTGTCAGGCAGGTGATAAGAGGCTTTGTCTACAGGTGGTGGTGGAGTCAACTTATCCACAAACAACTTCCTGTACTGCAGATACAACCTGTGGGCATTCCTCTCTAAGTATTTCTGCTCAACATAAACTCCCCCTGGTATTTGATGCTAAAATTTGCCTTTCATACTAGCAGATCTTACGTGATAGCATTATATAAGGAATCTGTCAGGCCACAGTGCCAACCTGCAGCACCCATAGACTTTCTAAGTTAAGGGTTCTAAGAGTAAGGCTCCTAGTTGCATAGTTACCAAGGAGTAAGTCCCATTGAACTCCTTGGTACTTCCGAGTAAAAACATACATAATACCGCGGTATGAACGGTTTCGAGGCCATGCTTGTTTTCTTTGGGGTGAAGTACCGTTGAACCACACAGGGGGTCTTACTTCAGAATAAACATTCATAGGATCGGGCTGCAAAAAGCGTCGACACCCTTTAAGCATTTTACTTCCCCGAGACTATTTTTTCTTTTCCCTTCTCGGTTTCACATTTTGTTGAAATGTGTCTAAGAACAAGTTCACTCCTCAACAAAAGGAACTTTGCGCGAAAACTCAGGAAAGAGCTGTGTGATCAGAGCGCGTCTTCCTTGTTTGCACTGGGCTCTTGAATGAGTTGTAGCTTTCAGCTTCCTTGGCAAAGGGGCGAAAGAGAAATCTCTCCCCGCCCACCCGGGCTCGTTCAAATCCAGTCAATATCAGTTCTGGTCTCCCGGATCACATGGCTGGGCAAGGCTAATTGATATTATCCGGGAGAAGCCTGAAGAATCAGGATTTAAGTGGGCGGAGATGGGGTAGGAGGGAGAGAAGAGGATTATCAGAAGAGTTTCCCTTTCTTTTATTTATTTCAGGGTTGATAAAGCGTACAGAAATTGAACGTTGGGAAATGATACCCGATCGTAAAGCAGCGTTTAGAACATTTTTTTTTTTAAAAACCCTCAGGAATTAAAAAGCTGCAGAAATAAAATAAGACTTGATTTGGGAAGGCTTGGGAGAAGCCTCGTTGTGTAGCTCTTCAGGCATGTACAGCCCCGAAAGGAAAATGCAACTCCCCTCCGAGTCCGAGAGATCCCACTACAAGAAGGGAATCCCATTGGCCGCTTCCGCGCCCTCATGATGCTCATCCTCCTGGGTGATCTGATCTGATGCCCTTCTGTTCTTAACTGCCTTCTGCCATTCTCATTAGAAAGGTATTCAACTTCTCTCCCCAGTTCTTCTATTACTTTCGCAATGTTCTTAACAGGACTGTGTGTGTTTTTTAATGGCTTTGCAAAGCGGTAATCCTTAACGCTCCCCTCTATATATTTTCCTTACATGCCGCGGCTGCTATTCGGGGAATGGCCTCGTGGTGGCGTTTTAGGCACATAAACAAAGGCTTCTCCAAAGCGGCGGCAGCGGAGCGCGCGCGTCTTTTCTGCAGTTTACCTCTTATTAGGCTAACGGTGCCGCTAATGTTTTGGTTTTGTGATCCGTCACGTCTGCCTTGTTAGGGGGGAGAGGGGGAAGCGCGCGGCTCCAGAGAAGCTCCTGACTCTCCTTGCACGCCGAAGAGCGGCACGATTTCACCAAAGACCGGGCGATCAGTAAAACCCACCAGCCCCTGCCCACTTTCTCTTTTGAAAAAAAACTAGGCTTATTATTTATTTTGTGTCAGTTTGTAGGAGCGGAAATTGACACTGCAGAAGGAGCGTCTTAAGACTCCCAGCTCAGCTCCACCTGGCGCTCCGTGGCGGAGCGGACTGCCCACCCGATGTCTGAAGGCGCGACCGTAAATAAAGAGGGAGCCCCCCACACAGCCCAGCTTACCTCCCAAGAGCGAAGGGCAACCTCGGGGGCGGAGGAGGAGGAAGAGGGAGCCATCCGAGGCATCTGTCACTCGATCAGTCCTTCCCGTCTCTGCCTGGCGGTGACAAACTTGCAGGACGCCTCGATCGCCTCCCCCCCCCCCCGCTTCATCTGCCCCGCTTTCCCCAAGTCAGCCTTAACCCATCCACAAGACAACCGACGGCTCTTCCCACCCTTCCTCCTCATCCCACACCCCTTTCACTGGAGGCTGTGGGACCAGCAGTCCCCCACGTTTCCTTCTCGCCGCCCCCACCCCCCTCTCTCCGACCCCCCCTCCACCGCCCCAGTCAGCGTCCTCCCCTAGAGCGCGGAGCAAACAGCCGGTTGCCAGGATGACATTTCCCCTGTAAGGCTCTCTTTTTGAGACCCAGGAAGCAGGTAAGGATGCCAAGGACGATTCGGGCTGCGCAGGGCTCGGAGCAGAAGGCGCGAGAGCAAGAGCAGGGAGCGAGAGCTAGGCGGAGGGAGGCAGGCGGGCGGGGGTGGGTGGGTAGGACAGGGCGCCCCGGAGGGGAGCTGCCGAAAACACGTCTTAAACACAGAAATCTCCGCGGGCTCCTTTGCTGCTCTTCTTCTTCTTCTTCTTCTTCTTCTTCTTCTTCTTCTTCTTCTTCTTCTTCTTCTTCTTCTTCTTCTTCTTTTTCTTCAATTCTTTGCCTTTGCGTTTTGGAAGAGCTCGTGAGGTCCCACGCGCACTTCCTGCACTTTTGGTGGCCCTTTCCCAGCTTTTGATCCTCCCTCTTTTGGAGAGGTGATGGGAGGGGGAGAGTTACCCTATGATTAAAACGCACACGCACACACACAAAATAATTACGAGTGGTATTGTCTTGACCCCTGGAAGTTTGCAGAGCCCGCGAGCAGCCCACCATGATCACAGTCACCACCATCATTTACCTTCTTCGAATACCTTCGTGGTAATAATTATTCTCGGTTGCTTTAAGTGAGTGCAATACATTTTATTGCCTCAGAGACCATCTACTGTTTGATTGAATTATTCATATCCCCCCTCTTTTTTGGTGTAGAAGACTGCATCTGGGGACTCTGATGTGACGTGTATATTTTTTTCCTCCTCCCCCCCCCTCCAGGAACAAAGGGAATGTGGAAATGAAAGAGAGAGGGGAGAGAGGCTGGCAGATGTGATGAGCTGCGGCGAAGGTGTATCCAGTTTGGCACTCCCCCTTCCTTCTCTCTCTCTCTCTCTCTCTCTCTCTCTCTCTCTCTCTCTCTCTCTCCTTGCTCTCTCTGCAGCCTCGGTGAATCACAGCCTTCCTCAGGCAGCCTGCCCTCTCGCACTGTAAGTACCCCCAGCCTGCTCTCCGTAGCGGCAGCACCGGCAGCATGCAAATCCCAGCCTCTCTCCATCTCCCCCCACTTTGCCTTTGCGCTGCACGTGGAGCGCGAGAGGGGTCTTCCCAACCAACTGTCCCAGGCAAGGGAAGAAGAAGTAAAGATTCCACGTGCAACTTTTCTTTCGAGCTGTCTTTGGGCGTTGGGGGGGGGGGAGTACTACAGCTGGCTTGCCAGGTTTCTGTTTTGTTTTGTTTTCCCTGGGGGAGGAAGTGTAGCGGGGTGTTATTGGCTGGTGGAATTTCAGGCTTTTGTTGTGGTCGATCACTCTCAAGCGTTGTAGCTGAACTCAAAAGTGCCACTTCCGCTCAAGGGACAATACCTCGCATCCTGTCAATAGCCGACTGGAGGGATGATTAGATTTTGTTGTCTTAGGCTGTGTGGATGCAGAGGGGATGCGTGTCCGGCGAGTTATATGGGGTTGGGGTCCTTCTGCTCCCACAGATGCAAATCGCCTTGGGGAGGGAGTTTTGCACTGTCTGGGAATTCAGAACAACTTCTGGGTCGGCCTGTAAGAGAACCATGTGCTCGCTTTTTGCTTGACGTAACTTTTTTTTTTTTTGCCAATCGTGCGATTTTATTCCTAAATTTGTCCATTGAAAATCATTCTCTTTTAATTAATTAAAAAGTTGCTTTTCCTTATTACTCCTCCTTCCTCGAGTTATTTTCCTCAGCCTGTAAAAAAGAGAAATAAAAAAAGAGAGTAGACTTTACCAGTGGGGTAAGTTTTCCACAACACTTTACTGGCAGCTGAACCCCGTTGAGTTGCGCCCGGTCCTACTTAAGTTTACTTCGACATGTTAACCTGAGCTGGAAACTTGCTGCCCCTAATAAAACTGTTTAGGACTGCAGCCTTTCTTCCAAGCAAAGCATCCTTGCCCAGTTAGCCCTGCCAGCTTCAGCGGGATTTACTCTCAAGTAACGAGGGAGCGGTTAGGATCGTAGCCTCACGCCTTGTTGTGCTTTCATAGAATGAACGTGGTTTTGGATCAGCCATGTGCTTCTAGACGGGGCACCGGAGATGTTACACACCTGGACTTGGGAGGCCTTCGGTTTTGGGGAGACTTGCCTGCGAGGCAGCGTGTTAAGGGTGGTAAATGTGCCTCCCTCAGTTCTCCTGTGTGAGTCGGCAGTGTCAGGGAAGAGAGAGATTCTGCACCATTTGTAGAAAGCCTTGCGAGAACAGAACATCTCTCCCTTCCTAACCTTGATCTCAGAAAAGTTGAGGGTCCTGCACAAGTTTCAAGCGGCATAGGCGCTCCTAACTATGTGCATAGGATTTGGGCCGCACGTGGTAGCGAGTCCGAATGTTGCTCGTCTCCTCTTCATCCGATTCAGCAGCCCAGCACTAAGACTGTGGGTGGATGATCGGCATGAAATCGCCTGGTAGAGGCACTGGGGTTTTTTAGTTTTTATTCTCCAAAGCCCTGCCGGGATTCCTTCAGCTTCCAGTAGGGGAAAGTCCCGTTCAGATCAAAAAGCCTTCTTCGGAGACCGGCATCCGATTCCTTTGCAGCTCGCAGTCACTTCGCTGGGATGACTTTCCCCCCCTCCTTAAGTTTGACACAAGATGAAGCCGAATAACGGCAATATGGGACTTATTCCCATTGCGCAGTGTTTAGAGTAGGGCTCAGCCAGACCGGCGTGTTGAATTCTACCCTGAGGGCAGCGCAGTGCCGGGATACGTCTGTGTACCTCTTGATCTGTTTAATCCTGATTTCCGCACTTTGATATAACTAAAAGAATCGTCACCCCGGGGTTGCAAAAATTCCAAATGTCTCCCGCGGGCGAGTTTTGTTCTCCCTAAGTTTGGAAATATTTGTCGTGCGCTCTCCTCTTCCGGCGCTGCAAAAGATGCTCCCCAGTCGCCTGCATGGACATGAGTTTGGTTCCTGGTGCATCTCCCACCTGATGCTTCTTCCGTGCATTGATTGACACAACAGGCCCGACAGGGCTCGATAATGCAGGCATCCGAGGGCAGAGCATCAGGCAGCAGCCGGCGTTCCCTCGCACGCATGCAAAGTGCGCATTTGGGCCGTTTTCTTATAGAACTCGCTGCAAGGCAAGACTAGCCGGGTTGGAATCGGGGTGTTGGGGGGGACGGGGGACACCGCAGGTAAAATTAAGTCTCTTCTTAGACTTTGCGTCTTTTGGGTGCAGGAGTAGGCAAGTTTACGAATCACACAAGTCTCTTCAACAGCTAGGGATTTGTTTTAGATCTTATCACTCGATGGGGGAAGAAATGTTGCTCTGTATATATCTTAATAATTTCTGTGTCGATTTATTAAAACAAGATTGGAAAAAGAATCTCAGACTATGGCAATTAAAATGTGGGTTTTTAAAAATGTGCGAGGCTCCCTCGTGATAATGTATAAACTAAACTAGGAGAAATAAGTTTAGTGAAAATCGTGAAGGGCGCTAGGCGCAAACTTTGTTGGTAAGAAAACAATTTGAATGAAAGGAAAGGAACAATCAAAATTAGGATGTGTTGTAGATGTGCAGTTTAGGAAATTTTGAGGAAAAAAGCTGTCCAGCAGAACCGGATAAATTAAAACGCGGGAAGAGAAACAGGAATGCAGGTTAGCAAAGGACTGCCTTTTTATTTGAGGAGGAATATCAGAATTAAAATGTAAACAAGAACTAGAAAATTTATAGCGATCCCGACTTTTTCAGAGCAACCCTTTATATGTCTACCCAGAAGCAAGTTCAACTGAATGTAAGTGGACTTACTCTAAGGTAAGTGTACATAGGGTTGCAAACTTAAAACTACTTATTCCTCCGAAGCGGGCATTTAAATGGGCCAGAATATCTTACGTGGTCTTGCTAGCGGATGAGAAAAGAAGAAACGCTTTCATTAAGTTTTGAAGGATCAATCTCCCCACGTGAATTTAAATGAAACCAGATTAGGGCAAATTGGCTGTTCATCCCTAGGATTTGGGTGGCTGCCTATATTGCGCCGAGCGCTCTGCCCAGGTAGGTGCTGGGATCCCAACCAAACCCGCCCATTTGGGGACTTAAGACACAGCAGTGATACTCCCTTCTTGGCCTTTTGGAAACGCGTGCAGCTATTTTGGAAACAGAAAAGTTCCCCCGTCTTGATCTGCGAAAGCGGGAGGTGGTGACGGGACCGGCCTGGCCCCCAAGCACAAAGGCGGACCCACAAAGCGCCTCTTCTGTTTTGGGGGCCTGGGGAGGGGGGAGGCGGCTGCCCCCCACGCGCCCTCCGCCTCGCATCCCCTTGCGTCGAGGTGCGAAGAATATCAAAAGGGCGAGAGAGACGCGCTAAGTTTTTCCACTGGTGGTTGCTCACATGATCCCGGCGCCTCCTGGCACTTTGAAGAGCCTCTTTCAAGGTTTGACTGCCCCACACACCTTTTTTTTTAAAAAAATAAAAAAATAAAAAAATTCCTAAAAAGAAAATGATTGAGAGACTTTTCTCTTTCATGCAACATTAAACACCCACACCCCTCCCTCTTTTGGATTTATTCTCTCCATCTCTTCACAGTTCTACTTCTCTTCTCCAGCCTCGGCTTCTAATTAACACTTCTAAGGAAGTGAAAGTTCCTCAAATGCCTCCCCCCGTTGGTTTTCGGGCGAGGCACCCTCAGGAACAGCAAACCAGCAGTTCAGCTTGAACCCGTAACTTAGGGTCCTGTTCTCTTGGCCCGCTTCGAGCTATGCGCCAGTGTTCCTTTGCGACCGCCCAGCACCCGCGTATCAATTCATGTTTATTACTCTGTTTATAATATCCCCTCTTTCCTCCATCGCGGAACCCAGGGCGGCGTACACGTGCTTCCCATGCGGTCTTCCATCCAGACGTTCGCCCTTTCTCGGTCCTGCTTAGCTTCAGCCTAGCGGGGGCCTCACGTGCCTTCGGAATTCCGCGATTCCGCCCAGCGAAAGTCGAAGGGGCCACTCTGAGAGAGTTGAATTCAGCGGAGTTATTCAGCTCGACCCAAAACTCTAAAAAAACAACAACCAAAAAAACACACACCCCTCTTCCTCCTTCTAGTGAACTGCCGCCTTGCATCTCTAGCGTACCCCGAACCTACCCGTAGTTGATGTTAAGTAAGGGAATAGGAAGTAATACCGCAATCCTAGCTAACCGTGTCTACTCAGAAGCAAGTCCCGGGTAAGTTAGTTTAGGGTTAGTCCGAGTAAACTCTTTGGATTTCTGTGACCAAGTGCGAGTGCCGAAGACCACAGCCTGCCACCTGACCTTGCCTCCTCGAGTTTCGAGTGACTTCTAGCAGCCTGCTGCTGTATGTACTTACTCCGGAGTAAGCCCCACTGTTGTCAACGGAACTTCTTCCAAAGTAAGAGTGCGAGAGAAACTTTGCAGCCAGCCTAAGTCTTCTTTTACAACTCTCTCCGCCACCTGAGCATCCTGAAGACTAGCATTCTCAGCAAGTCAGTCCGTTAAGCTCACTCTGCGATTCTGTGCAGAGTTACTAAGTTGTGAGACTCACCGAGGTTGGCGAGACTTATTTCTGCATAAGCCTGCGGGCGAGCGCACCCCAACGGGGTTTAGGATTGTAGGCCGCATTTCCTCTGCTGACCTCCCTCTTTTTCCCGGCTCCTCTCCCCCTTTCTTCTGTTCCCGCACCCTCTACCTTGTCTTCCCCTAAAAGTTCCAGTACATAATGCGCGGGAAGGAATAACCCTGCAGTCACTTCTCTTGGAAGGAAGGGTCCTCCCCGCCCCGCTCCCCCTTTTAACCCACTGGGCCACCCCCTTACCCTCTCCAGTTTTCCATTAAGCCTTGCCTTACCGGTCAGTGTTAGTCGTGTAACCCAAGTAAGTAAGTAAGTCTACAGGATCCCATTCTTAAGCACCATGGCTCGATAGATTCAAAAATTCATGCCGTATCATAGCTTTTACGCACCTCCCTGCGAGTAAGCCCTATTGATTTCAGTCAAGGGAACAACGCAACAACTCTTAAACACATCTACTGAATGTCCAAATGAACTCAGTGGGACATCCAGGTAAGTTTATGTAGGATCGGCGTGCAGTTGTGTTTGAAGTCAATGTGGGTTCCTCCCTATCCCAACCTAATCGCGCCCTCCTGTATACGTCTACTCAGAAGAAAGACTCATTTGCTTCAAGTAAGTAAGTGGGGCATAGGATTGAAGGCTAAACATCAGTTGCCTTGAAAGTAATTCCTATTGATTTCAACGGGACTTGCTTGCAAGTGAGCGTGGTTAGAATAGCACCGAAGGTTAAAAGCGCGCGCAGCATGACCTAAGTAAATCCCACTGAAATCAGCCGGAAGCTTCTGAGTAAATAAGCATAGGATCTGGCAGCGCGGCTGTAATCCTATATAGTGGGATTCACGTCTGCATAAATATTCTTAGGATGGAGGTTTAATTAACCCATCTGTACATAAGATTCAGATAAATCAGTGGAACTCAACGGAAGCAACCAGAAGGACACGATGCAGCCAAAATTAAGCACTTGCTTAAAGCTCTCATTTAAATGAATGTCCTTACTTTTGGCAGGATTCCCCCACTTGCTTCATTGACAGGAAGTTCTATTGAAATGAATGGGTATAACTTCAATTCTTCACACATGCGTTTGGCGGTGAGCGTCATTGACTGAACATAGCGGGGCTTACTTCGAAGTAAACACGCACAGAATGCGGTTGCGCGGCAGACAGCCCGACTGACACATTTGCCGCGGGAGTCTTTAAGTTCCCTTTAAACCAAAGCCCCCAAGAGGGTGGCTGCAGTCCTAGACACGCTCTTTCTTTTGGCCGGGGAGGGGGAGGTGAAGCGTCACTAAACGCTGAACACGTTTACTTGGAAGCAAATCTGATTAACTTCAGCGCGAACTATGTTCAGAGATGCGCGCTTAAGAATCTCGCAGCCCGGAAGGCTGCGGATTGTCCCGCTGTGCCCCAAAGTGTTTACTCCCAGGAAAGAGCGCGTAGGACTGCAGCCGTCTGCCAATCGGTCTCTGATGAGTGGCGACTGCGAAGGAAGGGGGAAGCGGGGGGGGGGGTTGGATTGTGGCTAGGAGTGCGCGCGCGCGCCTGTTGTGTGGTGGAGAGGGGAGAGAAAATGATATTTCACTTTCTCTTTTGTGCTCACTTTCTCTTGGGTCGTTCGGTTCCACGCTCCCCCCCCCCCCCGACTTTACAGCGCCCTCCCTGCCTCCCGGCTGTGTGCTTGTTGGTGTGTGTTGTTGCCTCGTCTTGCCTTGCCGTCGGGGGTGGGGGTAAGAAGAGAGAAGCGGCGGCGGCGATATAGCAGCCCTGCCTCCTTTCGCCTTCCTCCGATCAATGCCCCTGGCCACTCACTTTCTGATGTTGCACGACGGGAAATGCTTTGAATACTTACGACATGGCCGCTCACGTTGATTGCCAAGATTGACAGCAGTAAAGCAGCGCCTTCGCTTGTATCAGGAGGGGAGAGAGAGAAAGAGAGAGAGAGAGAGAGAGAGAGAGAGGCGGGGGGAGCAGGGAGGGGGAAGCCAAGCCCAACAACAAACAATAATGAACCCGATTGTAACTAAATCTCCAGGCAACCCGTCAGCAAACTTCTCCTGACGATCTGGATCCTGCGCATCCGTGGCCCGAAGAAACGCAGCCAGCCAGTAGCTCAGTGAATTTATTCCTTTCGTTAGTATTTCTGCAGCTTGTTTACCCAGCCCTACAGATACTCATTCACCTTTTCCTTCCTTTCGTCCGGCTACGGCAGTTTGTTTGTTTATTGTTGTTATTGTTTTTAAAGGAAGGACCCCCAAGGCTTATTTCTTACAAACAAAAAACGCCACACTGGATCTCGAAGGAGGTAACTAGGAAAAGCAAACCGGCGCAGCGCTCGTTGTGTTGCTGATACCTGTTGTGGACTTGCTGTCGTGTGTGGTGCGCAGCCTGGTTGGGCTGGGGGGGGGGGGAGGCGGACGCGTTCCTTAGTCGTGTTTTGAAAAGGGGCTTCCACGTTTTGTATGTGTCGCTTTATACCAGAGAATACGGTATTGTTCCCCCCCTCCCCGCTGTCTTTTAAGGGCTTGCTGGTTGCAATTGACCAAAGCAGCAGCAGCATTAGCAGCAGCCGCAATAGCGGCGTCCGGAGGTAGATTGTGAAGTTAGGGAGATTTCTGAATGAATCCCCGGCGCGGCTGCTTAGTGCTGGACTTTTTGGGGAGGGCGGTGTTGGTGGTGGCGGCGCCGACTGGGATGGGATGGGAAGAGGCGAACTGGTGGAGAAAGTCCTTACGCTTCTGACCTGGGGTGAGTTGCTCTGGGGAGGATCCTGAGGCTGCATAAAAAAGACTCCGCTTCTCTCTGAAATCACAACACTGCTGCTGCTGCTGCTTCCCACCCCCTTTCCTTTCCGCCCTCCAAGTGGTGTGTCTATTTTAAAACGTAGTGACAGATCAGCGTTGTATTTTAAGATCACCCGCTGCCTGCGAACACATGGCGCTCTAGAGATACTGCGCGTAAGAGTGATACCAACAGAGGCAGGCGAGCGAGGAAAAATATAAAGCCCTTAAATCAATCTTTGGGAGCCTAAAGCTTCTGCCATTCCTCCGAAGTCCTCACCCTTGGAGATAGTAAGGATGAAGGAACGAGGGGGCTTTGCTAGCGCCTCTGATTTCTCTGTTAAGTTTGTGGTGGTTAAACTTGCCGAGAAGTTCGCTGCTAGTGTGCTTATATATCTGTAGAACAGATCCTTAAGAGAAAGGCGGAGGGGGGGGGAGTATTATACCGCTAGGTGGTAATGCTGGATTTGACCACAGAGGGGCAGTGTATCGAGGATTTGCTGTTCCTGTGGCGCCTTATCTCTCTGCAGGCAGAGGCTGGGATAAAGTTATACTGAAAACTTTAAAATTGATATCACACCCTAATTTGTGTTCCACAGGGAGGGGGAGAGAGAGAAAAAAAGAGTGAGAGCCCAACAACACACAGGGCTCTGCTTACACCATGAGAAGGGGAGCTCTTGGCTGCATTGTGGGCTCGCCCAACATTCAGCTGGGGATTTCTTGCTGTGTCTTAGCTCTTGCCGGAGGTCATGCAAATCGACCTTAAAAGAATGCATAAGCCATAAATTAAAATAAACCCCGTAGCCACGGGCTGATTCATAAGTAGACAATACCTAACCTGGACAAAACGGCTTCCTTTGCGAGCTGGAAGAAAAGAATAGTGCCTAAAGTAAACGCAAAGTAAGTTCCCAGAACGTATTTTCTTTTGCATTAATGTCGTTGTTTTCTGTTGTTATTTCGCGCAACTTTAATCTCAGGGAAACTGCCTTCAACCGCAGTTTTATGCATACTTTGTAGAGATGGTAGGGAGGCAGCAAGGTGGTTTGGTGGGAGCGCTAGTCCCCCCCCCCTTTTCATAAATGGTGCTGCTTGTCATTTTTGAAGAAGGATCTTATTTTTTAAAAAAATATATTAAGATGGGTTTGATGTAATTTATTTTGAAGATCTTTCAATCTTCTGTTGTAAATCTGGCTTGTCTCTGAAAAATTGCATGTCACTTAGCCAGGCATTGTGTGTGAGTGAGAGAGAGAGAGAGAGAGATCACCTGGTGCTTTTATTTTGCTTTACGTTGTATTGTTGAAATGTCGCCTTACAAATATTCCTAAAGTTATATATGAGAGAGGGCGTTTGGCAGGAGCTAAAAGTTCTCTGATCCAGTGGTAAAACAGGTGTGTATGTCGTTTGTATGGGACAGAGTACACGAAGGTGTGTGTGTATGAATGTATACAACATGACACTGTACCACACACACACATACAACTTGCACGACTGTATATAACGGGCTTTTTGTTGCTGCGGGATCTGAAGTCTTCCAGCTCTCCCCCGCCACCCCCGCCACCTTTGGGAGCGCCTTGGAGCCGCTTTGCAGCCGGGGTTCCTTGTGTGCGCGCGCGTCTGAGGAGCAGAGCAGGGCCTTGGGGTCAATCAGAGGCGCAGATCATATTGATTTGATTGCCGCCACCTCTGCTTTGCGGAGGACTCGTTTCCCGGGTGCTTTTTTTTTTAAAGGACGGCGAGAAGGGAAGAGGTGGCAAATGTGAAAAGGCAATTGAGCGTTGTTGTGTCTGTGTGTCAGGGTGATCTCGCCGGTGCTTGGGAGCCTGCGGTCAGGAGATTAGCTACGTCCTCCTGGGTGTTCCCCCAAAAACACAGACAGGGAAACTTTCCGAGATAAACAAGCGTATCTGCGCCTGTTGTTATGCAGATAAAGGAGACAAGTTGCATGTGGGTTTCTTTTTTTAAATAGCCCATCGTAGTAGGGTGAGCAGCTTTGAACCTAATTTTAATTTGAAAAGGGAGAGGAACGTACATTTAAAATATATTTTCATTTTTAAAATGACGGTGTGATTGAAACTGGTGGGCATCTCGGTCTAAAGTGACTTTTTACTTTTTGAAAAACCCTGTAGCTGGGTGGGTTTGACTGTGGTTGGGTGGGCAGGTGGTAGTGTTGTAGAAACTGCTTTGAGATTGCAGCTAGATTGCACTTGTTATACTGACTCCCTTGTGTGGGCTCATTGCATCAAACCGCTCTGCCACAAAGCAAATGGTTTTTAAGATGGACACAAAATTTGTCCTGCAACGCGAACCTCTGTCTAAAACGTTTGGAAGCTCTGTGCAAGATGATGTATCTTAAGACTCTTCTCACTCGCTTTTTGGCATCCGATTTCTGTATGTATGATATCTCCCTTTTATAATTAGTAACCGTATCTCGAAGTTAATCTTTTTTAAAAAATTAAAAATAAATCTGATCCTCTCCTCCAATGTATTTTTAGGGAGGTACATATTTGAATGAAAATAATTAGGTTACTTGGATTACGTTTGCAGCTTGAAGTAGCTTGACACCTGGCAGAGAACTGCTTAAGCGTTTTCTTTAAACTCTGCCTCCTTCTCCATAACTGCGTTTCTTATAATACATTCTTGTGTTAAGTGAGAAAGGCTGTTTGTAAAACAATCCCCTGGCTAGTCCCAGTGTTGGGTGAAGCTGATCCTGTAATGGCATTTTGTTTTGAACAGTTGCTGTAGTTGAAGTTCCCTCATAAGGTAAGGTGGCACTGGCTCTCTGAAAGGAGGTCCAAATGCCACATTTATAATTAGACTGCCAATTCAGCACATTGTATCCATTGCTATACAGGGATATACTTGCTGTGTCTGGCCTCTCTCAATAGCCTGTATTCAGAATTAGCCAATTCAACTACTTCAACTTCGGCATCAAATTTAGAATAGGCAATGAGAGAACGGGAGGGGGGCCGAGAGAGAAAGCAAACAATAACTCTGCAATCTCTCCCCTCAGCTGGCCATGAAAGGCCAAAGAATATAAGGAGAGCAATTCATAACAATTGTACTGAGGAATCCATACATCAAATACAACGAGTTTGTCGAGAGGAGTTTTTTCCCCTTTTTAAAGAAAAAAGTTTTTTGGGGGGAGGGAACTAAAATCAGCCAGTGTGGATTCAGGGGAAAAAAATGTTCCTAGCATGTATTTCTTTCCTTTAAAAAAAATGGCCAAAGGATATAGGACAATTACACCTGTGCTTGCAACTGAACACAGGTCCCTGGGAAAACTGGCAGGAAAAGTCTTTAGCCCCTCCTGAGGACTATAAGAAGAAACTTTGCTTGCAGGCAGCAGCAGCAGCAGCTCTCCCGCCCCCTGTGCAGTCAGTCACAAGGAGCAGAGCTTCAGGCAAGCCGTGGTTGCTGCTCCTGCAGCCGCCGCCTCCTGCTTGGCAGAGGGGCAGTTGAACGCTCTTCGGCGGAGAGCGGAGGGAATAGGCTGTCGGGGAGGGAGAAGGAAGAAGGTTATTTGCATTCTCAGGCCCTTCCTCTCAATCAACGACCTTCTAATTCCCGGGGAAGGAAGGCGCTGGCTGCTTTAGGGTTAGCTAGCGATCCTCGCGCACGCGGCGGGGGGGGGGGGAGGGTGCTTCGCCGGCCGAACTTCTTCAAACTTAACCCACCCCCCCCGCCCCCGCCCCAGCTCTGCTCTGTTGGAAGCGACCGCTGAGGAGGGATACAGAAGCGGCCAAGTGCGCCGTCGGCGGCGGCAGGGTCCGCAGGGAAAGTGGGAGGTGAGGCGTCCGCAGGGGGCTTGGTGGTTTGTCTCCAAAGTTTCCCCACAGATGGCGCGGCGGCTCCGGCTCGGTGGGGGCGAGTGGCAGCCGCGGGCCAGCAGCGAAGAACACGCGCCGCAGCGCCTCTGCCTTGCAACACCCCTCGCCACAGCGGCGGGACTGGGCTGGGGGGCGGGGGAGCCGCCGCCGCCGCCGCCGCCGGCCACGCTTTATCTTTCCTTTCAGTGCTCCTTCTCGCTTCTCCAGGCAGGCTTGGCTGCAGAGTTTGTCTGGGCCTCGCTCCTTCCCCCTTGGCTTGTGCCAGGAGTGCCGCAACTCGTCTACACTGGATTAGCCCCACTGATCTTAATGCGACTGCTCTGGGACAAATGAGTTGTGTGACTGCTGCCTCCCGCCACTGGTGTCCCATGTAAACATGTCCCCCGCGCTGAACAGTGCAGACGTTGGCATTCTTGCACCGCAAATAGGCTTGTATGTGTGCTTATCCATCTCTCTATCTCACACACACCTCCAGTCCAAACTCCACATACACACGCAACCCTCAGGAATGTGTTAGCTATGCAGTAGGCAGTATATTCCAGGAGTATATTGTCTCTTTGTGTATATGGCTGTTGGATTGCGATTTTAATTATTTATGTTTGTGCACTATGTTGAGTGATATCTTCTGAGAAGAGCAGTGTGAAAATGCCTTAAAATGCTCCTCTTTCCTAAACACAGTACTGGAGTTGGGCATTTGATAGAATGTTATGTGATAATATGATGTGGGTATATATTTTGGTCACATAAGAGTGTAACAGTTTAGGTGAATGGAATGAATATTTCCATAGGGTGTCATGTGGCCAGCTATGAAGTTTGATTGACTAGGTTCAGGGAATGAGAATAAGGATTCTGCTACAGCTATGCTTATAGACTGGCCTTATCAGAAGCAAACCATACTGAATTCATTTTTATTACCAAGTAGGTTAAGATTTCTCTTAATAGTGTAAGTACGGTATATGTTTCAATCTATATCAGTTCCGTGTTTGTGGGCGTTGCATACATATGTACACAATCCAATGTTCAAAACTATATAGCCTTCAAATAAGGGCAAGCTTTAAAAAATAATTGAAGATAGTTGTATGATGTGAATATGTTGCAGTGCTTCATACTGAGCTATTAACCCAAAACAAAGGTCAGTTTTTGTGGCTTGGGCATGTCTATCTCCTATAGTTAGTCCATTTCTGACATTTTTACCAAATATGTTTTAAAGAGGAAAATAATGGTGTTAAGTTCAGGGTAACCTCTTTCTGTGGGTGTTGGAGAATCAATGAATGTGTAGGAAAAGCTAGAAAAGTGATGGAGATCAGGCCTTTGTACATGAGTAGAAATAACTGTTTTGCTTCTGGTGGACATAAAAAAGTTTATTCAGTGAAAACCTTATTATATTTGCCAAGCACTTTAATCACCCTAGGAAATACCTCTTTATAAAGCATATCAAGGTAGTTAGCTTTTTATGTGAAATATCTGAAAAATAATTCAATGTTTAATCCCGTCCCCAATTCATAGTGTGACTGCACTGGGTGTGTACCGCTCTTGGCAGATAGAAAATTCAATGTCTGTATGCATGTATGTATGCATGCATGTATGTAAGCCAATTCACAGTCAATTCTGTACAGAGCTGTTTTTAATGCTAGCTAATAACAATATTAGATTGTCATTGTGAGGTAGATTCCAATTAGTGGTGCTTCCCACCATGAAAACAGACTGAGTTTTTAGAGTAGCACTAAATTGATGAGATGTGAATTACAGTACTAATTCACCTGTAGTTTATTCCAAGAGTGGAATGCCCAGAAACAAACCTCTTCAGCATATTGTCTATTTTTCTTTTTCTCGCCTTTTCTCCAGCTATAATAGGTTGCAACTGTATAGTAAGTATGAAGCTCTTGGCCAGCTCCTAAATAGGTATTTAAATTTTGTTGTTGTTGTTACATAGAAATATTCTCTATACCTCTATATTCTCTATACCTCTATAAACTGAGGCAAATGAATAATTCATCCCCTCCCCCAATTTCCTGTGCCTGCTTTTGGACACATCTTTTAGGTGATGTTACAGTTTGTCTAGTATTTAGCATGCCCTGTTCTGAAAACGTGTAGAAGTTATGTGGTATCCATCAGTACTACATTGAGAATTGGGGTGTTATTTCCGGCACCTGTGCAGTTCACTCCTATGCATGCTTACTAAGAAGTAAGCGCCACTTAAATTGTAGTGTTATTCGGAAATAAACTGAATTCAATGGGACTTGAATGCGTATGCATACTTAGGATTGAGGTGCCAAGTTATTTAGAGGAGGTGAGTTCATTATGTATATTTGCCAGACCAGAAATCCACTGATTTTAAAACCGTGATGATATTGCAATTATGATAAACTATCCCTTTCATTATAATTTTGTTTGGTCTAGAATTAGCCTGTTTTGGACATTGCCATAATGGATAATCGTGCCAATTTCTGGTTTGTAGCTATCTTAGAAAGTCATGAGTTATTTGACACTGATGAAACTGCTACACATACCCATCAGATATTCAAGTATTCAGTGAAGTTTTAAATAATTCTCTTTCAATTAGTATAACAGGAACTTGAAAAATGGATTTCTGTTAAAGAAACAAGAATCGGTACATAGTGATTTCTTCCCTCCCCCTTGCATACTTGACAATTCTTCTATCAGTTTTAGCCATGCATGCATTTTTAAATAAAGAACAACCTCTTCACAGTTTTAAAACTCTGTTTAGAAGTACTTATTTAATAAGAAAAAAGTCAGTTAGAAAATGTGGTTGTTTGGTTATTTGTAATATAAATTAATGCTTTTATGTTTCTGAATACAAGTGAAACGCTATCAGGTTACTGTGATTAGGAGTATCATGCAAAGCACAGATTACCTACAGCTAGTTGATTTACAGGTATGTCAGATCTACCACAGTGATGTAAACCTGTATCATTGTTCAGTGTAAAAAGAATGTTAGAAACAGGCGTAGACATATTTGCATATTTTTATTATTTTTAAATATTTGGTAGAATTTGTTAAAGGCATTAACAAGCAGCAATACTGGATTTATTGTCTTTGTATGCTGTATTTATATTTTTGTAAAAAACTGCCTTGTTCGTATGACAGTTTTTACTGTATGGCATTCCAACAATCATAATAACTAATAGTTTTCTTCTGTTGTATACAGATTGTACCTGTTGACATGCAGCTTTTTTTTGTTATGTGAATACCCCTATACAAAATAAAATTAAATGCAGCTGTATTTTGATTGTGCCACAAGAATTTCATCTACTGTGTGTGTGCCATGAGGAAACAGTAGAAGAGCTTTGGTGATTGATTTTTGGTAATTTACTGTACAAAATCCCACAGGTTTAAAATAATACACAGATAATTTGCAAGCAAAGCTACCTGGAAAAAATACGGACCTGTTTATATAGTGTGAGTGTAGGTTATCCCAACTAAGGCATTTTTTTGTACTTTGGAAGATGGGATAATATTGGAATGCCTGCTGTTTGCAACTTCTACAGAACAGATGTATCTAACCCATTGTTTCTCCAGTACACCGAAAGAAGACCTTACCAAACCTGTACATCTCTGAAATGCAGTATTGACTTGATTCTTAACTGCAGGGCCTTCATATCATTGCTCAAAATATCTAACTTTACACCAATATTAGCCATTCTTTTTATAGTGACACTATGCTTAGTAAAAAAACTTCTAAGCACTGAGGTCAGGTGTTGAGATTGGATTCTAGTTTATTTTTTATGAATCAGATAAAGATTTCTGTGCATGAGACCGTATGTGAAGATGAGAGAACAAGAACATTTCCATATCAAAGGCAATATATCTGAGGCTGCATAGTAATTAAAATGCAGTGGTTTGGACTCTGCGCTATCACTTAAGCAGAGCATTGTTGGGATCTTGTACAGAATGCAGCCGGTTGCCTCTTGCATACTTCTAGAAATACACTTGCAATTTTGCACAAACATTTATGCTAGTCCACACTTTTCTGTGGATAATTTGTATTTCATCCAAGCCATTCAAAGCCAGAGCTATTTTATTTTTTTTGAGCAACCCCCTCATTATGGCTTTTGTGCATCAACTATTTTTATTCCGGTTGTTTGTATTTCCTCTTACCAGAATGATGGCTTGTTTATATTCACATTCACTTTATATTTCCTAAGACTTCCCCCTCCCAACCCTGTCTCACATTTGTATTTTGTGATTGGAAAAAATTCTTTAATTTTGAGGTCAGAATGGGACTCTTTCATAGCCTAATTGAAGAGAGCACAAAAGGTTACATGTAGCATTTTAGGGTAAATCTACTGTATGATAAGGAGAGTTTTTCTTTTAAATATACAATGCAAATTTTCTAGTTATGACTCATCCTTACACAATGTAAAGATGAACAAATTCCTCAGAAGAATGCACTGTGCTCTAGGCACACCTTTTCACAACTCTGCTTTCCTCGGGTTATATTTGTAGGGGGAGTTAAATCATTTTGGTTTCTTATGCTAATACTCAAGTGATTTCAGAAGTGGAAAAAAACCAGTATATTGGGTATTATTCTTGTTTCTTTTGGAATTTTTTATTATTATTACCATGCCTGGTCTTAGAGATTGTTTTTAAAACTTTAAGATTATAATTGAATTAAGAAACTGGTGCTTGAATAGAAAACAGCATTTTGGGTGAACTGTTAAAAGTAAGCAATCTAAGGAATTTATAATTAATATAATATAATATAATATAATATAATATAATATAATATAATATAATATAATATAATATAATATAATATAATATAAATTCTTATTTGCAGGAGTTGGTGTTTTAAGCTTCAGCGTCATGGCCAAATCTTAGCATAGGCAGGGTAGGATGTATCTACTCATCCACATTCCCTGGCAGTTTCAACTGGCTCACATAATCCTAACTTCCTCTCCTCTGGATTACGTGATGGACCTTGTCATCCCGCTTTTTAAATTCTACTGCTGTGCGTAAGAAATACAATAGAAATGAAAACACTCTTGAAGTGCAGCAGGGTATTTTTCTGCTCTTTTCATGATTCAGATGTCTTGCACTGAGCAGTGTTGTCAGCTTATACTATATTCTGTGTTACCAATAAAGCAAAGTTGGGTTCACACAACCTTCCCTCCCCCCCCCCAAGTGTTTTCCCAGTGACTTCTTATGCAGAGCTGTTTGGAACTAGGTCATGCAAAGGATCAGAACTATATGTTCATGTTGCAAAATAACACACATTTGACAAGTGGCCTTTTTGAGGCATGCTGAGCTTGCGTTGATCTTGATGTGTGTCAGATCTTTCATGTGACCTCTTTCACCATGAAGCACATGGAGGGTGATTGTAAAAATGAACTTGTGATGAGAGTAAAATAGTTAAAGTCATTTGAATCCACCTTTAGCCTCAGTTAGTGTGATGCCTCAGGCTATGTGGTGCACAAAATACTCTGGGGGCCTTCTGGATGGAAGGTGTTAATGTACAGAGGGGATTTTGTTTTTATAGTACTAAATAGTTGTAAAAGGTTACATAGATTCAGTCTCATTTTATGAGCTATTTCAGAAAGCAAGACTGGTCTTATGGGGTACAGTAGATAAACAGCATTTGAAGCTTTAAACTTATTCCTGGAATGTTGGGTGCTTATTTCTGGAATGTTGGATGCTATTAAAATAATGCAGATTGCCTTAGATATTCCTTAAGGTTTTTTTTTGTGAACACTTATACTGCGTCAGACAATAAATAAACTGTTTATCACAGTTCTTTGTTACTTAGCTTTCTTTAGCAAGCTATTCTGTTACAATTCAGTTGTGATTATTTTATTCTATTACAATTCAGTTGAGACTTGTATTTAGTCTTAATTCTTCACATTAAAGTTTTTTTTTGGGGGGGTTGTCCCTTTGGAACACTGAAATTGTTGGAACCATAAGGCTTCTAATTTTCCTTCCACCTTCTTGAGGTCTGTCGGGTTCCAATAAGCCCCATTTGGACTGATGCTTCTGATGTCCCCCCCCCTTCTAAAGGCAGCACAGCCTACTGTACTGAAAGCTACTCAGGGGACTTTGGGAGTGGTCTTCAAAGCAGCGCAAGAAGTGGCAGGTTAGCAGCTGAAAACAGGAATTACTTGACCACCACTTGCATGTACTTAAGGACCTCTTTGGATTCTTGTTTTATTATCCAGTATAGTTGTGAGACAGCAACTCAGATTTCATGCCTGCATTTGGGATAACACTGAGTCCATAAAGTTCTATCCTACAAAAAGCAAATGGGCCATAGAATAAATGAAGTGATCTTTGTTTGTGTGTTTCAAAAGATGTGTCATTTTGTGCTCTGTGGAAAGAGTTGTATGAACATATCCAGGTAATTGGACGGAGGTCTAGGGTTTTCCTTTCGCCATTTCCTTTTGTGCCAAAAGTGCATACAGTGTTTATTGCCAATGATAAAAGTGATTCCTACAACAGGCCAAAAGGTGCAACAGCCTGTAGTCGAAAAAGGCATTCATGCATGCAAACAGGCTAATTTACATGAATACATTTTTTCCTTCTTATTTGCATTAGTGTGTAGTACTAAGGATAAATATTTCGATTTTAAACTTAGGCTTGCTACTTTAAAATGTAGATTGTTAAATAGTTTAAATTCTCTTACTAAGTTTTTTTCAGTATACAGACTTTGGTAAAACTTTGATCCCACTCAAATCTCTAATTTTGATAGTTGCATTGAGCTACTGAGTGTGTTTCCCTTCTTTTCTCCGTTCTAGTTTCAGAAGGAACCAGAATGATTTTGTACATTTTGCAGTACATGACAAAGAGCATGCTGTTTTAATATTATTGTATGGAAGACTATGAGAAAAAAGAATGAAGGGAGAGACAAACGAATGCTTCTACTTCTCTTCCTTCTCTCTTTGTAAAAGAATTAGGAAGAAGAAGGTGCGGAGGGACAATGCTGCACATTTTTAACATCAAAGAGAAAAGTTGCCATAGTTGCAGCCGTAAGCATGAAGTCACTAGTGTACTTCTTAATTATGGTACAAACCTGCGGCACTTGTGTAGAATTGGGCTCTGTGGATTGGATCAGTCATTTTATATGGAGCTACACAATTTCTGCTCAATGTAATATGCCTATTCCAAATGACTGGTATAAATTTGGGTTGACTATGATTCACCTTTTCCTTCCCTACTTGTCTTTTTTTTTTGAGAGAGAGCGGTAGGAATATAGCAAGGGGGTTATATAGAGAATATTAAGGATGTTATGTGTTCAAAGCAAAAGATGTTAATAGTTAATAGTTTATGAACCAACAAAAAAAAATAATGTGTGGGGAATAGCAAAATGTAACTTGCATTCTTCATTACTCATTAGTGCTGGTTATGATTTATGGTATATCTTCCCAGTGAACAGAAAATGCATATATCTCTAGACAGCTCTGTGCTTTTTCACTGAATTCCAAGCTGCTATTTTTTAAAAATGCAGTGAAATCCTATACATATTTAAAACTTCGTCTCACTTGGTTCAATTTGGCTTATATCCAGGTAGGTGGGTATAGGATTGCAGCCTTAAACAGTACTCCAGGAAATAACACTTTGCTGTCTTTGACACATCCAATTAATGCTATTTTCCTTTTTTCTTTTTCTTTTTAAATTGTGAGTAGAACAAGGGAGCAGGCATCTGAAGCCAGAACAAATGAGAACTTAGGAAAAATAAGAGATGGACTTGTTTAAAAAGAGAGGAAAGCGGGAGAGAAGCTACAGGGTAGTGATAATTTTTATCAAACACGCTAATCCTCAGTCTGTGGCTATATTTGCTGAAATGCCAACAACACTGATTGTTTCTGTAGGTATCGCTCAAAAGAGTTCCTCTTTTTTTGAACTGTTTTCACTCACTCACTCAAGCCTATATGTCCTCATCTACATATTGTTGGAGACAGGAACACATTTAGCTCTTTAGCTCAGTCACTGCACACTGTGGGACAAGGAACTAGACAAGAAACCAGTGCTTAAAAATAAGTGTACAATTTATTGAAGAATAACAAACAAACAAAAAAGAAACAAGCAAAGTTCAAACTGGTCTAGCAACTTTGGGGTGAAATATAAAGCAGATAGAGATAGAAGGGACCTGATACCAAATGTGGTGGAGGCAAAGGCAGCGGTTGCCTGGTAGACATGCATGGAGCTGAATTAGATTATGGAGAGAAATTAACATGCAAATATATGTTGTTGCAAAGTAGCATAGGTACCTATGCAAGACCAAACAGAAACCAAAGTTTAAATATTACTTATTTCAAAGTGGGAGGGGTAGGCAGTAGCATTTAATCGGGGGTTGCAGTAAATTGAGACTGTCCTCAGGATAAGGATGTTGGGAACATACTGGATGCCTCTAGTTGCCAGCAAACAATGAGAGAAACAGCTGCAATAGGAGATGCACATGTTTTGTGCCTCTCCTGCAGCACTGGCTAATCCAAGTAAAATCAAAACAGTGTATCCAGTCCATATATTGAAAACAGGTGTCAAAAGAGGAGTTGCTTTTGAAAAGTTGAAGTAAATATTAATCTTCTCAATTTTTTGGGGCTCAGGATTGTTACCTTGCAGCCAGTGAGTCACATCCAGCCCACCATGCTATGGGATGTAGGCTGCCAGACCTTGCCTGCAGCCTTAGGTCCTGTTCTGATTGGATGATTAAGTCTTCTTCCTTGATTAGAAGATAAAGTGCAGGAAAGGGCCATAGCTCATTGGTAGAGTATCTGCCTTGTATGCAGGAAGGTCCCAGGTTCAACCCCAGACATCTCCAGGTAGTGCTGCAAAGACTCCCAGTTTAAAATCTTTCAGACAGTACTGAGCTAGATGGACTATTAAACTACTGCAATGTGCTCTATGCGGGTCTGCCTTTGAAGGTGATGTGGAAACACCACAAAATCAGAATGCAAGCAGCTGGACTGGTGACTGGGAGCGGCCACTGGGACCATATAACACCGGTCCTAAAGGATCTACATTGGCTCCCAATATGTTTCCAAGCACAATTCAAAGTGTTGGTGCTAACTTAAAAGCCCTAAACAGCCTCAGTCATGTAAACCTGAAGATCTCCACCCCGTCATTCACCCGGACACCAAGATCCAGCTCCTAGGGCCTTCTAGGTCCCCTCACTGCAAGAAGTAATGTTACAGGGAGCTGGTTAAAAAGGAAATTGCAGGTATCCATACAACCCACCCTCTTTCCCCAGAATGAGGGTCTTATGCGTGAATCCTTTGCTTGCTTTTCTATTTGGTGTGTTGTCTGCTTCTTTTTGTATGTTGGCATGGATATTGCCTGGTTTTTGTTGTTGCTGTTTATTTGTTTTGGGGTACCGTGCAGGTGGCTTGCTTGTTTGCGGGTGGGTGGGCTCTGAACACCACCTGTTTTTCTTCTGTGGCTTGGATATCTTGGCCCCTGATGGTTCCTTAAGATTTCCAAATGTGTCCCCGTGCCCCCAAACATTGTTGCCAAGCGTGGTCTATTGCTGTATTTATAAAATTAGTGAAAAACTTTATTTCCCACCAGGCATTTTGGAATAGTCAAGCTAGCAGCTGTTTTTATACTGGACAGATATTTTCACTGCTGTTCGTAGACTTATAGTGCATTTTTATTTATTTACCATGTATATATTTAAATCATTTATTTCCCTCTTTACCAAAAAGTTAAATCTTGCTAGCAAAGGATTTACACATACAGTAAAAATAGGGAAGAATTACAAATACAACAAAGACACTTAAAATCATCATAACAACAACAGCAACATGACATAACCAGCTGAAAACAGGGAAATAAAAACAATACAGAACAACAGTTTTAATCTATCTTGTTCTGTGTCTTTCTTGTTTCTGTTTTATATTTTATTGTTTTACAGAAATTGTGCTCAATATTATTTCATAAGCCACTTTAAAGGCCCTTCAGACTGATTGGTGGGGCAGCAAATTTTAAATTAAGCAAGTAAACAGTTGGTAAAATTTGGAGCTTGATTCTGAACACACTCTTGCTCTGTTGCCTGCAAGAGTGTGAGTGGTTTGCATTGCTCAGGTCCATAAAGCTTTTAGCACATACTTAATCCTCTTGCTAGCCTGTGCTAAGTTCTGCAAAGGTCTGAGTGTATATCGATGGAAATTTCACTTTTTACTTTTACTCATTCCCCCCCCCCCCCCAGTTTTAATGGCAGGCTTGTTAGGCGTTTTAGGATGCACACTTTAACTTGGAGTAAGTTATGCTAAAAACAATGCAATTTACTTCTAAGTAAACATGCACAGGATTGTTCTATAAGTCTTTCAGGTCTTGATTTGTCAGCAGATTGGAGCCGGGTGGGGTATGTTGCAGTAGATATGTCTCTGGTTGCATAGTTATTGCTTAAGTGTGCTCTTAAAATATGCTTGGAATGTGGCTCATTGTGCCTTTGTTTATAGAAAATGAGGTATGCCTATGCAGGTATTGCTGGATATAACTAGTTTGAGTAGGAAGGAGAACGGACAAGTGACCAGAAACATAGGCAGATAAAGGTTTTATCCATAATTCCACTTCTTTGTTTTTGGGACCTGCTTCTTTCTTCCCACCTCTTGATGTCTTTATATTAATACTCAATATTTGAGGTACAGAGATCTTTTCAAAATGCTAGAGTTGGTTCCCGCTTCATCACCACCAGTGCTACTTCTATAATATTTGCCTTGCCCCTTGAATGGAGAATAAACCACCGCCATTCCCATTTCCTCTGCCACATATACACATGGAACGTCCCATATTAACTTGCATTGTGTAAGGAAACAGAGCTTACTGCTTTGGAAAATGACACTATCCAGCTGCTTCTGCTTAGGTGGACAGATGTGGATCTAGTTCTTACTGAGGTTGTCCACGTGTATCTATCTAGGCTGTAGCACTTCAGATCACAGGCAGAGGCTTTTGGGACTGAATATACTTCCATACAAAAAATAATAACATTTAAAAAGAAGGAGAAAGAAAGAAATTCCACATAGAAAACTGGCATGTCAGGCAGAAGTTTTAATAGTTTACTACGCTGTTTTACTGCTAGATTGGTATGTGCAGGGAGGTGGTTTTTGTGTGTGTGTGCGCATTGTTGAACATTCAGCCACATGAGCTGCAGTCCACACACAGCCTTAAGATACCAGCGATAACTGGACCTCATTCACTTTCTTCACTGTCTTTGTCAAGCCTTCCCTCAGAAGCAGCATTAAATTTCTACTGGATCTCCAAATATCTGACCGCTGCTGGTCATTGGCTAACCCTATTGTAGTAAAGACAGGCTCATTGATAAATTGCCAGTATGAATGCATCCCTGTAACAGTGCGAGTTCTGCAGATGGAAGTGATCGAGTGAGCATACGAGGGCTAAGGTGATCTCACAAGTAAACTGGTCTCAAACTGTTAAAGGCTTTCTATAACACCTTGAAGTTGGCATGCTAGGAAATTGTCAACCAGTGCAGGTCTCTGAGCAGGATGCAGAGTTACACCAAGACTGTCAATCAGCTCCTTTAGCGGGAGTGCAACCTTATCCAGGGTAGGCAATTGAACAGTGACACAGGAAACACTCACTCACATTGCCTCTGCCTTGCCAGGGTTGAAGCTCAGCTTGTTTTTTCCTCATCCATCTCACCACTACATCCAGGCACCAGTCCAGGGCCTACGTGCCCTCCACCAGTTCAGATGTTGAGCTGCTAGTGTTATCAGGATACAATGGCAGCTTGACCCAAGACTCCTAATTATCACCCCCTGTGGCTTCATACAGATATTAAATAGCATTTGAGCTAAGATGGCAGAACCATCATGACACTGAAAAACATCCTCCCAATGCTTCTCTCTGGACACTGTCTCAGAGGTAGAACTGCAGCCACTGTGATGCAGTGCTCCTAGTTCCCATTCCTTGGAGCCAATCCAGGAGGGGTACCATGGTCAATGGTATCAAAAGCCAAAGAGAGATCAAGAAGCAGAAGCAAAGTCACGCACTGCCTGTCCCACTCTGCAAAGGTCATCTCTCCAGATGATCAGTTGTGGACTAAATGAGGAAACCACAGGTTAAGGCTATTTATATTACAATTACAACATTTCATATATCAGGGATGGGACACCTGTGGCCCTGTAAGTGATGGTGGACTCCCAACTCCATTAGCCCCAGACAGTATGGCTGGTGGGAGGCAGAGTCTCTAACAACATCCGTGGGCTGCAGGTTTCCTATCCCTGCCACACATGAAAATAAGGACAGTATTGTGTTTGAATGGGAAGCCTAGAGGCGGAGACTGACAGCTCTGTAGTGCAGCATTAGTGGGCAGTAGCGAAGTGTTATGTATTTAATACAACTTACTGTCTCCTAACAGGTTTCTAAGCAACCTGCATTGAATACCATATACATACAAACGTTATAAAATAGAGTGGGGGGACATTAACATCCCATAGGACACATCAGTGATAACAACATTGGATCTGGTCTTTTAGCCATCTTGTGGGCAGGTTCTCTTGTGGAATACATTTGTTGAGATTCTACCTGAGCAAACATTTGTTGCTTCAATAAACATTACAAAATCGTCTTTCGATCTTTGGTGGATGCTTATTATGGTTATGGAGTTCTCCAGAGAGATTTGTATCAGCAGGTCCGGTACCTGCAACCATTACAGAATCAAATTTACCGTATTTTTCGCTCTATAACACGCACCAGACCATAAAACGCACATAGTTTTTAGAGGAGGAAAACAAGAAAAAAAATATTCTAAACAAAATAGTGGATATATGATTTTTGTGGTTCATGCTGTGGCCACAGACATGTGATCTGACAGTGAGTTTGGAGTAGCCCAATGCAAAAATCCTGAGGATCCATGTGGATCCATGCTTTGTAACCATGGAGGAGGGAAGGAAGGGGAACCATGGATCCTCTGCTCACGACTGCAGCAGATCCCCCGCCACCTGCAGGCATTCGCTCCATAACACGCACAGACATTTCCCCTTACTTTCTAGGAGGAAAAAAGTGAGTGTTATGGTGCAAAAAATACGGTACTTCCCTTTCTGGAGTTCTGTTAGTATATATTCTACTCCATAATATATCTTACGGAGACCTTTTCTTAACTCACCAATCTCCTTTCTTACAGGGAAACTATCCACTCCTTCTTACCTCCATATAACTTTCTTGTTAGGTTGTCTGTCCTAAGCCCCAGGTTAAATGTAACTTCAACTTCATGCCTCCTTGTCTAAGGAAAGTGGCTGCTGGAATCAGGAAAGTTTTACTAGGCAGTACATAAATCCTTATCTCTTGACCCTTGGTTTAATTTACTGTTTTTGACACAATTGTGAGTAGTTTAGATTTTTGGTATGCTAGGATGTTTACTAAAGCTTGCATATTAATATCCAAAGATTAAAAATGAAACCAACAGTTTCCGGAGAGACAGCTGTGAGCTGTGTTACTCTGTTGCAGTATTGTAGCACCTTAAAGGCTAATAAATGTATTTATAGCATAAGCTATTGTGGTACAATCCACTTTCATCAGATGCAAAACACACTGGGTTATCCAGTGGTGTCCATCCACTGCAGAAGGATTCCTTCATCAGATTGGTGTGTATGTTGCTGTTTTAAGTGATTCCCCTTCTAAGTGCACCCCCTGAGATGTTCAGGAGGGCCAGAGGACTCCCTGAAACAGATGGAGGGGAAGCTGGGGGGCTGTATGGTGGAGAAGAAATGACAAAAAAATGCTCCCCTCACAGTTTTGTTGACATATTCCCTCTATCAGTGGGCAGACAGTGTTGGATACCACCCACTATGCTTGATGAATGCAAATTGGTCAGAGGCTAGATTTTGGAAACTTAAAAAAATACTTTTTTTAATCCAAATCAACATGGTTTAATTCAAGCTGTATTTGGAATGACATACTGGCTTTTGAAGAAAGCAAATAAATTTAGCAACCTAATTTTTCATGACCTAAACTAGTTACATGTGAGTCTTCAAATGTTTTGAATAGAGATGAACTCTTCTATGCCAGCTGCAATCCTTGCCTAAGTTACTTATGCTGTTAAGTTACATCCAGACTTGACGGTTGTAATTTGCTCTACATGAGGCTGTCTTTGAAGGAGGCTTGGAAGCTTCAGCTAGTACAGGATACAGCTCCCCAAATGCTTGTGGGAGCATATCACTCCAATATTGGCTGCACTGCCAGCCTATTTGCTTCTGAACTCAATTTGAAGTGCTGGTTTTGACCTTTAAACCCCTAAACTGTTTGGGACAAATTATTTGATGGCTCACTTGCAACATAGGAGTGCTTCTGCATCTTGAATTTGGCCAAGGAGGCCCTGCTTGCAGACCCAGCAATAGATACAAATGAGAACATAAGACAGATCTCATTTTGATCATGACCCCCTTCTATAAAACTTTGTTTACGTTTGGGTGCTAAAACAAAATCTTTTATTTGCCTTCATCTAGGAAAGTTGGGTGCCTTATTTAGTCTTGCTCTTGTTTCAAATTCTTTTAGCGTATGGACATTTTGTGATGTGATACTGATGGCTTGATGTTTGATGCTCCTTTTTAGTTTCTGTCTTTTAGAAACTTTTAAATTCACTGTGGTTTTAATGATTGTTATAGTTTTATAACAGAGCCACTTTGGGGAGTCCCCGGTTTTTGAAAACTGACATGAAAATGTATTTAAAAAATGAAATATTTCTTTCTGGAAATAAGTGCACTACAAGAGTCTGTTCAGAGTCAAACCCATGTAAAAATGCTGTGCTCCTTTTATTTTTTATTTATTAAATATGGATATCACCCTTCATCCATAGATATCAGGGTGGTTCAAATCTGATGAATGTTTCTGATATTGCATTCTCTTTTGTTTAGGTTTATTACTCTGGTATTTGGCAAGTGAGAGAGATGGTTATAAACAAGCAGGTTGTATATTGTACATAACGTAGCTATAATCCAAATTAGGGTAGGGAAGCTATGGCCCTGCAGATGTTGCTCCAGACTTGCATTATATCTGACCTGAGCCAGCCTTGCTGGATGGGGCTGTTAGGAGGTGAAGTCCAACAACATTTGGAGGCCCACAGTGTCCTAACCCTGTTCTAAATGATTATCAGTATCAGTAAGAGTAACATCAATAAGAGCATCATTTCCTGTTGTTCTGAGATCTCTCTATAGCTTTAAGTTAAGCCACAGTCTGAAACGCCCTTTCTTAGAAAGACTGTCTAAATAAATGTGACTGAATTCTTGGGAACTGCTCTTCGAGTTAGGTATGCTATTAAAATTATTAATAATGTGTGAAAATCTGCTTATTATTCTCAGACTTTGTAACGTGGAGTGATTCAATCTGGCTCCCCCCTCTTTCCCCCCCAAAGTTGCAGCTGGCGTATTTGCAGTGACAATATTGAATCTTCTCTCTAGTGACTCTAGTGCCAGGTCTCATGGAAAAGTCAGGAAGGTACAGCCCTGCTAGGTCTCAATCCTTGTCACTTCTGGGGCACCACAGTGAAACTGTTTGTTCCTGACAGGAGACAAGCCCACTGCAGGGCCTTGGTTTCATGTTACATTAAGTATTACTGCTGTTCTTTCAGGAGGCATTATGCTGTGACATCAAAGATTTTCTGACAGGCCAGTTGCGGGGTTAGCACTCAAGCTGTCTACTGAAATTTTTAAGGTTGGGATTAAATATATATGATTGGATTTAATATGAGCTGGGAAACCACAAATAAGATATAACTGGTGGTTAAGAAAAGTTGAGAGGAACGATAATTTGGCCCTGACCTATTTGTCCATGTGCTGGATAGTTGTAATTTGTTAGGATATGTTAGCTTTTCAAAATGCTTGTACAGCTGTCCTCTCTTCCTAGAAAGCTATTGTAACAGAAGCTGCTTCATAGAAATAATCTTTAATGACATGATAAATACTTGTTGTGGTAGCATTAGTTATGAATTAATGCAGATCATTAGACTATTAATTTATTAGAATGAGTAGCATATAGACTGGATAAGGAGTGACACTGGCTTTAAAGGTGAACAAAATGTTACCTGTAAATTGGGGCAGCTATCCTGGGTGGTCCTCCAGATTTTGCTGGGATCCAGCACCCACCATTCCTGTCCATAGGCCATGCTGTAAATAGGGAAATGGTTTCTTTTCATACTTCAGCTTGGCAACAAATTACAAATATAAGGCACAGCGTAAGGCCTCCTGACACAAAATGGATCAGTGTGTCTGGCTGTTAACCTTGAATTTATTTTGTTTGTAAACTTTGCACAAGTTTGCAAAGTTTGTTTCAACCAACGGTCTAAACAAATTAACTTACTAACATTGCTGTGCTCTACATGTTGGCATATTATGATCAATGAGATTTATTCCTACATAAGTATGCATGGAATTCTAGCCTTTGTTATTGGCTGTAAATTAAGTCATAGAATCACATAATTGTAGAGTTGGAATAAGCAATAATATAACTTGTTTTAGGACAGGATTTTAATCTCTTGCTAATAACCAATTCACTTAAATGGAGGAAATTATTCATTATTAAAGTTGAAAGGAAGCAAATTCATATCTATGGCTTGGATCCTAACTTGTCATTCTGTGAATGGGAAGGCACTTACATTTACAAAAGGAGAGTTACAATCATCGAAGAGATTGTTAATGGAATAAAGTGTTGGGGCCCATTTTTCCCCGCTTTCTCTCTACAGGTACTTACAATAGCTTGTAGAGTTTCAAAACCAGAGTCCAGTGAAGTATGACAATTTTGCCCATTGCTACTTCACATTCTTACTTGCTACCCTAAATGTAAGACAACAAGAACTCCTGATATCGTTGTGTAGTTCTTTTGGACAAAAAGAAGACTATCAGTCTCAAGCTCTAGTCTAGCATCTTTTAAGTGTTACCTTAGATTCTTAAATGATGAAATCAGTCTTTCAGCACCAACAAAATTGCTATTGTACTGTTGGAAGTAGGGTTTTGCAGCTGGAAATATCAACATTCATTTGAGAAACTACATTTGGCTCTTTAGACTATGCTATAAGGCACTCATTCCATGTAGTATCAAGTGAGGGAATGATCTTTAAAATGAAAGGCACAGCAGACAATATGTTTTTTCCAGAAAAACTAATATGAGGGACTCCGGATTAATCAGAAGCAAGGCATCATCAGAAAAATCTTCTGAGGCTGGATTCCTAAATGCAGCTACTAACAAACCCCACTGAATACATGCCCTGCATAGGATCAAGCCACTGGTAACATGATTCAGATAACCAAGAAACATAGGATGAACAATGAAATGGAAGTTTATCCATTGCTGTGTAGAATATAAATTTTGTCAAAATGAAAAAAATCAAAGGCAATAGTAGTTTTGGATAAGCACTGATATAATTGTTATAGCATCAAGTGTGAAGCAAGAACCATTAACTATGAGAGGAGGTAGTAGCATAAATATTGGATAGCTTCTCCATATATAAATACAATGGCTTGTGTTGCACAGCTTACTAATGTAAAAGAAGAATTGTATTTTAGGTAGGTAACAGGACTTTAACCCTAACCATATTGACTCATAAGTAAGTATTGTTGAATTAAATGGAACTTTCTTTAAGGTAGGCCTGGTTAAGATTGTTGCCTAAACAATCTGTTTCTGCTCTGGGCTGCCAACTTCAATAAGATCTTTCAGCATCAGGTTCGGAAATGCTGTTCCACTGTTAAATACTTTAGGCAGGCATAGTACAGAAAGTGTGAGAAGAAAATAATTCCTGACTCCTCCCCCCATCCCACGATTGCAATAAGGCTAGTGTGTGGCGCAATATTGCTTAGCTGCCACTATGCCGAAAGCTTCACCATATGCCTGCCTGCCTGTCTGCCTACCTTTATTTTCCCCACCACTCAATGCATAACGCATCTAGCTCAAATCAAAGTCAGCATGTCTGGCTAAACAGAATGGAACAGAAATGGAAAATATCACTTGTCCTAGGGTGTGAAGAATCAGGGATTGTGGCAGCATTCCCTGGGGATATTCCCTGGCAGGTGGCAAAAGTAGAAAACTTAAACTTGAACCACTTAGTTTTACATCCTCAAATCACATTTATTTTTTACACAACCAAATTGAGATGTAGAAGTTACAAGATATAGTCTGTGAATGCAGTCTCAGAGTTATTTTGATCTCTTCTTTTACAAAAATGATTGCCAATTACTGTGACTGCTTATATCCATATAAAACACTAGTTGGAGGAATGGTCAACTTTTTTTAAAAAAAGAAACAGAGTCTACTTGGTTATCAGAATTATTAGTTTATGAGAATATTACAGCTGGTGAAATTTAGTTTATTAATATAATGGCAACCAATTTCACTGATCCCACCATAGGAAATTATATTGCTTTGAAATATTGAACACAGGGCTCTGAGACTGTGTTAAATGTTTGCTAGCTAATATTTTCAAACTTAATAAATAGTCCAGCATGTACCATACGCTTTGGTGTGTGAAATGGCCCAAGAGGCATTGGTGCACTAATGCTTAAGAAATGCAACTCATGCTGTTTAATGTCATTTTGGAGGAGATTTTTTAACGGATAGTTCAATGGCTATTAACAGTTGTAGTTTTCTGTTGACTGTTGACAGTTACTACTGTGTCCCCCCTCCACCTTGAAAGCTCTTTTTGTTTTAAGGAGTTAATATTTTTACAAGGGCAGTGGCAATTATTAATGAAGACTCTAACCACAGGAAAAGTACATCCTGGAGGCAGTAACATTAATAGAAGGACTTGGGAATTAACAGAGTGCCAATCATTTAAATATATTTTGGCTTTTCTAATAGGTGTACATTTTGTAGGGTGTCTTTTTCTTCTGGATGCTTACGATGATTATTCTTCAGAACAGGAAACTGTTTAGGAGACCTTGTCAAAAGTTCTCTCATTAGACGGGGGACCTAGAGTCCTTTCAATTTCCTGTGTGGAATGCCTGGTGTTTGCTGGCTAGCTAATCTTTCAGTTTCCATTTAAATAAACAGCAGCAGAACTGACTCAATAAGTGTGCCACTAAATGGATCGTATTACCGCTTAACTTGGGGCTAATGCTCAACTATGTGGTTTGTACACCAAAAAAAGGCAGTTCACAAATTAGTTATGAAACAAAAGCCAACAATATTGCTGTCTTTGTGTCACTCCATCAAATCTGATTAGTCTGTTACAAGACAAAAGCAAAGAATTTCATGCAGAAATATAAATTGTGTTGGCAAATTTTACACAGTACTCTGGAAGGAATGCATTATTGATAGCTGTTCCATCCCTAAGATTTTACTTTTGGCTTGAATTGCAATTCCTTACTTTCATTTATTTCAATCAGGGATCCCTGCAAACTGTTCAATCCGAACCCAATTTTGTTATGAGCTGTGGGAAATAAAAGCCACCAGGGATTGAGGAGCCCATTATCACTAATTCAGAATTTAGGCTGCAATCCTAACCCCACTTACCTGGGAGTAAGTGCAGTGTCAAAACGACCACATTGGTTTTCTGATGAAAGTGGCATGAACTGATTGTCGGACAAGTGTCAGCTGTCATTTAAGCCCTTAAGATAGGATGTGGTCTTGCAGTCCCTCACACCAGGGTCCTTCACATTCCATCCCTCTCCAACCATCAGAAGGCCCTGCAAATGACCTTTGCGCACATGGTGTTACTCATCAGGAGACCAGCATGTCTGTAACTAACTGGTTCAGGATAAGCTAGATTGGAGATGCATGGGCGTAGCCGGGGGGGGGGGGCAGGGGGGGGCAGCTGCCCCCCCTCAATAAAATTCAATAAAAATACATAGCTAACTGGGGGCCTTCTCCCCCTAACAAAAATCCTGGCTATGCCCATGTTGAGATGTAAGAGCTCCTTTTATTTTCAAACTTGTTTCAATATAGTGGTACCTCGGGTTACAGATGCTTCAGGTTACAGACGCTTCAGGTTACAGACTCCGCTAACCCAGAAATAGTACCTCAGGATGAGAACAGGATGAGAACAGAAATTGTGTGGCGGCAGCGCAGCAGCAGCAGCAGGAGGCCCCATTAGCTAAAGTGGTGCTTCAGGTTAAGAACAGTTTCAGGTTAAGAACAGACCTCCGGAACGAATTAAGTTCTTCACCTGAGGTACCACTGTAGTCTGTTTTGTCCCTTTGTTCTCTCCCTTGCGCTTTTCATCCCTAAGAAATTTTATATATTTAACAAATTGGCTTTACTGCCAACTCACAGGGTTGAAGAAAATCTTCCCATGATTTCCCAAAGCTATAGAATGAGGGTTGACAGAGGAAAGCAGGCTGCTTAGATCTCTGGGAGAGACAGGGAGTTGGGTGCAGGCTCTTCTCCCCTTGAAAACGGATAGGGATCTTGGCAGGGAAAAGCAAGGGGAATGATTAAAATAACTAGATGCTATCATGGGGCCCATGTTTAAGAGTTGGCCAAAGAGCCCCAGAGCCCCAGAATTCCTGTTCCCCTGGGAGCTATAGGCAAAAAGGGTGGTCTACTTTGCAAAGCAGTGCTATAAGAATGGGCCTTCTTTCTTCACAAGTGTCACTGAATTCCATAGGAATTACTTCTGAGTAGACATGGGTGGGTTTTTATCAGAGTTAACTTTACAATGCTAATTAATGTGTGCTTTGAGGAGTGGCAATAAATGTTATAAATCATGATGCTTACTGGAAGAATAAACCAGCATTGACATGTATCATGCTGGAATCAAGACATAAATATTTCTTCAGACAAAAAGGTCAAACCATCTTTGGTTGAATAAAAATGTCCTTTCAAATATTGATGTATGAGGGATAGAGTCTTACCTTTTAAAGTTGTGATGAAAGTAACTAAAGAAATACATTAATTTCATTAAATTGTGAATGGAGTTGAAAATAGAGAACATTCACTGTTATATGACAGATTCACTGTTTTATGTAGTCTGGCCTAAAGGTCTGTTATGTATTTCAATGATTAACATGTGTTGTTAAAATAAGTTGCATGCTGAAAATAGCAGGCACGTGTGACATCGGGTTTTGACTCAAACTGAGTGCTTGGAAAAGAAATTGAAAGAGATCACAAGACTGATGGCAATTAATGTTGAATGCTGGAGAAGTGTTTGATAGTTATTGTATTTTTATTTGTTTAAAAAACAATAAAAATTGTTTGTTTTTTAAATTAAAAAAGTGCAATTTGGGAGCATAATGTAAAGCAGCCTTACCCAATCTGCTGCCCTTCAGATGTTTTTGACTATAAATTTCATCATTCATGATGGGGCTGATGTAGTCCAACACATCTGGAGGGCACCAGATTGATTATGCCCTACTCTTTCAACCTTCCCCAATCACACCATGGGCTTGAAGGGAAAGAGACAGAAAGATAGCACAGAGAGGGGCCCTCAGAGGCATTCAAGCAGTGGTCTAGAGTGGAGAGGGAATGCTGGGGAGCTTAACTCCAGCCGTTTATTTCAGGCTTCATCCGTAGGTTACTGATCTCCTTGCTCTGGTAAATGAAGCTTTCAGGTTTGTTTGTCACAAATGAAATCAGAGAGAGAGGGGGGGGAATTGAGCAAATGTTAGATACTACTTTTCATCGATGGAGGAAACTGCATACTGTTTCAAATTGTTGTTGTTTACATTGTCTTGGGAGACAATGGAAGAGTGCGCCTTCAGGGGTGAAGTAAAACATTTGGGGAGTTACAGCGTGTGCCGTGGCTGTATTGTTCACTACAATAAATTGGGTATTATGTGTACTGCAGCTTTGTGTGTGTGTGGTCTATATCTAGGGTCAACACAACTCCTTGCATTTTTTTCTCTTTTGGAGGTATGGCTGTGGGTGCTGTCATAATGTTACACTGCGCTATAGTCTTCAAGTAGAGAAGTTTGAGAGAGCTGAGCAGCAGGAATAGAATGAAAAGGTTGTGTCTTCCAGAAACATCTGAACTCGTCCAATCAGAATAAGCTGCTGCAGTTTGATTTTAAGACGTCCTGTGGGATTTATCTTTGCTTCTGTGTAATCTGTAGAAATGTAAATCCTGGGTAGCTCTCCAGGCAGTGTTTTGATTTGTCAAGGAGGCCAATATTACAGTGATCTAGGCAGGCAGTCTGGTAGTACTTTAGTTAGAAATGTATTTTCTAAATTGAATTCAGATATAAAGCAAAGGCAAAAGAGAGTGCTAATTGCATACTAATCACCTTGAACTAAACAACATTGCAAAAGTTGCTGATTATTTATTACCACAGAAATTTTCAATACCTTTAGGGGATGCTTTCACACCCCCCATATCACTAATACTAGGCAATTTGTAATTGTTTTAGTTAGTGGACCAAGTCCATTTAGAATTTTAGCAGCAAATGCCAAATTAACAAGGAGGATTTGAGGTGCACTGTGTGTGGCATCTTCCAAACCACATGTGGGATGGATGTTATGACTCTTGTTTGGGAAGGGTGAGTAACTGGCTGGCACATCTTTTTTAAAAATATAATTTTTATTAAAGATTTTCCTCGTTTACAAAAACACATGCATTGTCTCTTTCTTCAGGTTGTGTTTTCTACAGATCAGTTACATTTGTTGTGAGACATTGGTTTTATATCCAGTATAAAAGGTAAAGGTAAAGGGACCCGTGACCGTAAGGTCCAGTCGCGGATGACTCTGGGGTTGCGGTGCTCATCTCGCTTTATTGGCCGAGGGAGCCGGCGTACAACTTCTGGGTCATGTGGCCAGCATGACTAAGCCGCTTCTGGCGAACCAGAGCAGTGCACGGAAACGCCGTTTACCCTCCCGCCAGAATGGTAGCTATTTATCTACTTGCCCTTTGACGTGCTTTCGAACTGCTAGGTTGGCAGGAACTGGGACCGAGCAATGGGCGCTCATCCCGTTGCGGGGATTCGAACCACCGACCTTCTGATCGGCAATCCCTAGGCTCTGTGGTTTAGACCACAGCGCCACCCGTGTCCTATAGGGTTGGGAATAAAAGGGGAGGGGGAGGCAGCAGAAGAGCGGTTGGGGTTGTAAAGCTTATGTTCTTTACTTAGTGTATGCATGGGTTTTTTGTGTCAGCGTCACTTGGGAAAGTTCTCTTTCTGTTTGCTTGTTATGTTTCCTTGGTGGTGAGAGAAGTTGGGGTGGCCTAGGGTGTAGTTGATTATCTTTGGTTGGCTGCAGTGGGATTTGTTTGTTCGTGTGTGAAGGGGGCTGGCACATCTTTAACAGGAGACAGTTATAGGATTTAATGAATCCTTTGTGGCTGATGGGACATCTTGCGAACATTTCTTGTTCTACCTTATAATGTTTTTTGGGGGGGGGATATATCTAATAGTTCTAAGTTTGGTTATATTTTTCATTCTAAATGCTTTGTGGTACCTTGAGGATTTTGGCTGGAAGACCAAAAACTGGATGACTTTATTATTAGCCAAAGTTATTCTTAAATTACTGCTTGTGATTTCTGACTCCCTGTTCTTGATATGGAAAGCTGTGGCCTTGAGACAATTTGCAAGATGTGGGCAAGGAATTAAATGTTAAACTGGTCAAACAGATACTGGTCCATAAACGTTTTCCTCCTGCTTTGTCAGATGGGGATGATAATTGTACCACACTACTTTTCCAAGACATAAATCTAGTCTGGAAATTCAATCTGGAAGCCCCAAATGAAGCAAAATGTGCTATGTGAACAAAGTTCCAAGTTCAGTCCTTGGATACAGTCCACTGAGGGCCCAGGGACATTACTGATAAGGAAGATAGTAGCAGTGGTGAATCATGACACCTCAAATTTCAACGGTGCTGTGTTCAGCGCCAAAATCTGGCACCTCCCTGGCTCTCACATTCCATTGGATGTCATGGTTTTGACACCCGTCGTGGCACCCTGGAGGCTCAGCACCCAGTGCAACCAAAGCAGTTATGCTCCCCAATATCTGCTTTTGATAGAAACAGCCACCTGGTCTAGGGCTTCTCTGTACCACAGTAAGCAGTTGAAAGACAGTAGTTGGCATGGCAGGGAATATCCAGCTGGTGTACGACTCTTGTGCATTAAGTTCCACTAGCGACAAATACACTACTTGTGTGTAGTGCCTAAGAGTCTTGTCACCAGCTGGATATTCCCTGGGTCAATGTACACATTGCTGGCGGGACACAGAAACTTTGCATGTAGGGAAGATTATAGTGGTAATTGTAGGTGCCTTTCCCAGCGCTTCTCCTATACACATCTTCTGCAGTTACAAAATACTGTATGGTTGCAGTGCTTTCAGAAAAGTACCGTATTTTTCCCTCTATAACACGCAGATTTTTTCTCCTAAAAAGGAAGGGGAAATGTCTGTGCGTGTTATAGAGCGAATGTGTGGTCCCTGGAGGCGAAAAACCAGGCAAAAATCACATCGCGACGCTTCAAGGAAAAGGGAAAACTGAAAAGAGGAAGTGGCTGCTTTCCTGCATTCTGCCTCAGGGTCTTACTGCCCACCCCCCTCTGTTTCGTTGCTGTGTTTGCTGAAACGGAACAAAGAGCAGGGAAAGCCCCTCCCCTCCAGGCAAGCTCCGGTGCTGCTGGGGGAGAGGGAGAGAGAGGGGGGAAGGGAGGGAGAGAGAGGGGGGGAGGGAGAGAGAGGGAGGGAGGGAGAGAGAGAGAGAGAGAGAGAGAGAGAGAGAGAGAGAGAGAGAGAGATGGCTGGCTTGGGTGGGGGGAAACTTTTGCCTTTCTTTCCTCCAACCCGTTAAATCCCTCTCCTGCATTCTTAGCCAGCTGCTTCTCTGCACACCCCTCTAATGTCCCTTCTTTGTTTTTCCTTCGCTCCCCACTTAAAATGTGGTTACAAAGCATAGATCCACATGGATCCTCAGGATCTTTGCATTGGGTCACCCCAAATTCACCATCAGATCACATAGCATGTCCATGGCTACAGCCTGCCCCCCCAAAATCACGCACCCACTGTTGCCTGGGGCTGCAATGGTGCCAAAACGTGGTTAAAAAGCATGGATCCACATGGATCCTCAGGATCTTTGCATTGGGTCACCCCAAATTCACCATCAGATCACATAGCATGTCCATGGCTACAGCCTGCACCAAAAAAATCACGCACCCACTGTTGCCTGGGGCTGCAATGGTGCAAAAACGTGGTTACAAAGCATGGATCCACAGGGATTCTCAGGATCCTTGCATTGGGTCACCCCAAATTCACCATCAGATCACATAGCATGTCCATGACTACAGCCTGCACCAAAAAAATCACGCACCCACTGTTGCCTGGGGCTGCAATGGTGCAAAAACGTGGTTACAAAGCATGGATCCACAGGAATTCTCAGGATTTTGGCATTGGGTCACCCCAAATTCACCATCAGATCACATGTCTGTGGCCACAGCATGAAGCCCAAAAATGATACATCCACTGTTTCATTCAGAATGTTTTTTCCCTTGTTTTCCTCCTCTAAAAACGATGTGCGTGTTATGGTCAGGTGCGTGTTATAGAGCGAAAAATACGGTAGCTCAGTTTTGAAGAAAGATACGCAGATTGCTTACAACAAAAAAATAACTAGCTCACTTTTAAAAATGTAAATGCTGATTATGTGGAAAAGCCCGCAGATGTCAACTATAGCCTTTTGGTAGCCCAGTTCCTAGTGGTACTCCTGCTCAGCCAACTCAGCCTAGTTCCCATCAAAAGGACGTCTGCAGCTCTTTCCTGCTTCCAATTAGTTCAACAGTCAGTGAGATCTTGAATCTCTTAAAAGTATAAAAAATGCTACAAAAAATTTAAACATGTATTTTTATTCTTGCCTCTGAATGTCTTTCCACCATTTCTTTCATCTTCTTTTTTTAAAAAATAAAGCAAAAACCAAAACAAGACAAGAACTTTTTTGGCTGTACTACTCAGCAATATATCCCCTTCTTGAAAACAACATAAAGTGGAGTTGTGCGCACACATACTGAGAGGAGCCGATTCCCCCCACCGTGTTTACAGCAACACCTCTAGGTGACGGAAGGCTTCTTCATTTTATATAGGGCTCCAAACTACAGATCATTAGCTTGATATGGTCGCTCGATGGTGCAAAGTCATTTGAATATTTATTACCCTGCGTAATACTTTTTTCCTTTTCAAGTGGGAAATAAATGTGCTAAGGCCGGCTTTCCTCTTCCTTTGCCTGATATGCTAACCAACAAATATGTGAGACTGGCTCTAATTGTATCTCCTTGGAGCATTGTGTTTGACAACAGCTGTTTGTACGTAGAAGGCAGAAAACTATCCTGAAATTGCTTCCAAAGCCCAAAAGTCTTATTATTTCTATTTTTTAGAATAAAGCATAAAACAGTGATGACGATGTTAGGAAGTCCAGCTGAAAACAGCTCTCTAACTTTTGAGTAGATGGTATGTTTGAATAGTGTACTGTTCATTAATCAAAGGAGTCTCATGACCCTGAAAACTCACCTCCCCCCCCCCCTTGTCTGCAGACCTGCAGAAGTGGTAACAAATACAAACAGTGTGCAAGTAAAGTTTTGGAAGGAAGATTATTACATGACATGAAAGCCAGCAGCAGGCAAACCAGAGAATGAGACAACTGTATTTGAGACCTGTATTTATTTTCAAGGTGGAACATTCTGTTTGTATGGTTTTTTTATTTGCTATTTTAAGATCTCTGTGTTTCACTTGGTACATTCACAAAGTCCAGCTGTGAATAATAGGAATCATTATATGGGTGTAAATGGTATATTGACTTCATTTTTCTGAGGCTCTAACACACCTTCCTTGTTGGCAGCAGAAAGCAATGAATGAGGCATTTTATTAAAACTGGTACTGGTGGTTATAATCAAAGGTCACTGGTTAGCTCTCACTTTTCAGTCTCAGATTTGTCTAGATGTTTGATCAGGGCACTGCAATGAAATTATTATGACAAAGACTTTGTACTAGGCGGTATCTGTCTGCCGAAACTTGAAAGTCTTTGCCACAGTGATGCTGACAGCATGTGAACGCTGAAGGAATGTGCAAGAAATGTTATGTCTTAAAGAAACCTTTACTAAGTATCATCTTCCTTTTGTGTTGCGTTTGAAATCATTTCAGTTGCTATTAAGGTACCAGTGAAAAGGTGTTCTATTGATTAAAGGTGGCGTGTTTTTCCCCCTTTTCAGAGTGCACTGTGTGCTTTAAGACAGTCTTCTCCATACTCGCTCAGCTCAGTCCCTGCTGCACACAGCAAGTTCATTAACATGCAGATATGCAGCGATTGAAGTTGGGCTGCCTTTTACATTGGAGTTGTCTTGATATAATGAGCTTCTCTTTAATGTTCAAAAAATGTTGTTACTTTCTTAAAAGGGGTTGTTTGTGAATTTCATTAAATTTAATTCTGTCTTCAAACAACTTCAGTATTGTTCATTTTACTACAATTAACATGCTTTCTGATGCTGAGAAGTATTTTTAAAATATATATAAATGGGCACAGTGCAAATTTACACATTTCTAAAGTGGATATCCCTCCCCCCCCCCCTTTGAAAGAGAGAGGCTGATGTTTAATGGACAGATTCTATATTATAATTGATGCCCCATGTGGAAAAGCTGTAGAGTAAAAGTAGGTTAGGTCTGTCACTTTTCCTCTTGGACAAAGAGAAAGGCCAGCCATGCAGGAGGGAAGGAGCATTTGCCTTCCTTCCTTTGTTTTAGGGGATCGTGTAAGGCCAGAGAAGAAAGTAAATGGATGAAGTAAGCCACTGCCAGGGCAGAGTAACAAGAGCCTTTGTAGTTCATAGTCATTCTACTTTGAAAAGCTGCCATTTGTAAAGTTAAACCAGAAAGGGAAGCTCATGTTCCTTTGGGGAAGAAAATGTTACAGACATTATTCTATCATCATCATAATCATTAATAAGGTTTGTTTATTGAATAACAAATATACCTCCTTACCTACTTTGAGGCCAAAATGTGGTACAGACAGCATGATATAGCGTGGGCTGGAGAATCAGAATTGGAGCCTTGAGCCATTGCACAGAACCATTTAAAGCAGTCTCTCTGTGTGGGTATAAGCTGCTCCATTAAGGTGCCGGAAAATTTGAAAACCCACTGAGCACATGGATCTACATGATCTGAGAAGCTTCCGTACAAGGATGCTTGTGGTTGCTTGTGTGGAGAGTGAGTCTATGTGACCAAGGCAATCCATATGTTGAAAAGGTTCAAGAATTACAACCAATATGGAGCCACTTTGGGCAAGTCAGTGGAATGTTTGGGAATCGATCCGTGTCTGGGGGTTAGTATCTGTTTCTCCAGAGCTTCTTGCTCTGGTTTACATGGACTTGCTACCACCTTCTTCATTAACAGAGTTTATGTTACCAGCTGGCACATTTTCAGGAAAGTCTGCTCAGTGCTAAGAAGCCCATTGGATTATCCTCATAAATTGGATTTTAAAAATTTTATACAGTGGTACCTTGGGTTACAAGCGCTTCATGTTACAGACTCCGCTAACCCAGAAGTAGTACCTTGGGTTAAGAACTTTATCTCAGGATGAGAACAGAAATCGCGCAGCAGCAGCTAAAGTGGTACCTCAGGTTAAGAACAGTTTCAGGTTAAGAATGGACCTCCGGAACAAATTAAGTTCTTAACTAGACGTACCACTGTATGTCTGCTGTGAAGCTTTTGAGCCCCTGCTCTGGAAACAAAAACTATTCATGTGCAGATGAAGTAACAAGGGCGATGCCAGTTGCTGAGAATAATCTGGAAGCTATGTAAAGCCTAGTATGCTGTTGAGGATGCTATTACATAGGTTTTAAAATGGTACCATTTAAAAGGCCCTTTAGGTTGTATACCAAGCTGTATTCTGCACTTTGAACTCTTGTTTGCTATACAGTACAGTGGTACCTCGGGTTACATATGCTTCAGGTTGCATACGCTTCAGGTTACAGACTCCACTAACCCAGAAATAGTGCTTCAGGTTAAGAACTTTGCTTCAGAATGAGAACAGAAATCGTGCTCCGGTGGCGCGGCAGCAGCAGGAGGCCCCATTAGCTAAAGTGGTGCTTCAGGTTAAGAACAGTTTCAGGTTAAGTACGGACCTCCAGAACGAATTAAGTACTTAACCCGAGGTACCACTGTATTTAGTATCCTAAGTAATATAACCTTCCAGACAACCATGCAACAAGTTTTGTACAAAGTTGTATTCCAGAGTTCCTGGTTCAAAGCCAGCCTCAGCTCTTTAGGGAGAAGAATATTATATAAACATAATAAATAAATTTTGTATCTAATTCTGTTATCTGCTACCAACAGTCATCTACAGATATTCCCATCTGCAGCTGAATGCATATTATGCATTACATATTGGTGTGATTTCCTTAAAAGCTCTGCTACTAAGGGGACTCAAGAAGTAATATTATCAGAGGTGCAGGAAATTGCATCTATCTTGGTTTCTGAATTTCTTCTCCCAACAGCAGTGTTCCCTATGATAATTGATAAGTATGCTAAAATTCAGAGCTGTATCACAAGCATCCTCCAATACAGTACAAGTGATGCTCTCAGGAAAAAGTGAGACACCCCATTGGGTATACACAAGCTCTTATGCACATTTAATTTTTTTAATTGATTCTTTGTATTCCAGCTATTAATTGTGTTGAGTGAAGTTGTTTTATTGCATCCATTTCCAACTGTGATGCAAAGCGTTTGCACTTGAAGGCCTGATTCCTCGTCTATGCTTTCTTTCTTTTTAAAAAATGCATAGATTTGTTGTTTGAAGCAAAGAAGAATGCATAAAGTAGACAAAATTGGCCAGTGTAACTTAATGCAGCTTATTGAAATTCATCAGATGACAGTATACATGTATTGGATTATATTTACATTCTGTCTGTCATTCTTAATGCTTAACTATTAAGCTTTGTCTGAAAAAGTAGAAATTGGAGATTTGCCTTAATAAAATATTTCTGGAAGACGTGAAGCTAAAAGTGGATTGAATGTGCTGCTGAGTAAATGTGCACAGGATCAGGCTATTTAGGATGTTTTAGTTACCATTTCAATGAGGTAACTTTCAATGAGGGTGAAAGAGGAGAGCGCAAAATATGGTCTGAAGCTCAACATCAAAAAAACGAAGATCATGGCCACTGGGCCCATCACCTCCTGGCAAATAGAAGGGGAAGAAATGGAGGCAGTGAGAGATTTTACTTTCTTGGGCTCCATGATCACTGCAGATGGTGACAGCAGTCACGAAATTAAAAGACGCCTGCTCCTTGGGAGAAAGGCGATGGCTAACCTAGACAGCATCTTAAAAAGCAGAGACATCACCTTGCCAACAAAGGTCCGTATAGTTAAAGCCATGGTTTTCCCAGTAGTGATGTATGGAAGTGAGAGCTGGACCATCAAGAAGGCTGATCGCCGAAGAATTGATGCTTTTGAATTATGGTGCTGGAGGAGACTCTTGAGAGTCCCATGGACTGCAAGAAGATCAAACGTATCCATTCTTAAGGAAATCAGCCCTGAGTGCTCACTGGAAGGACAGATTGTGAAGCTGAGGCTCCAATACTTTGGCCACCTCATGAGAAGAGAAGACTCCCTGGAAAAGACCCTGATGTTGGGAAAGATGGAGGGCACAAGGAGAAGGGGACGACAGAGGACAAGATGGTTGGACAGTGTTCTCGAAGCTACAAACATGAGTCTGACCAAACTGCGGGAGGCAGTGGAAGGCAGGAGTGCCTGGCGTGCTCTGGTCCATGGGGTCATGAAGAGTCGGACACGACTAAACGACTAAACAACAAAGTTACCATTACCTTTCTTCAGAGTCCGAGGCTCCTGTTTACATCTTGGCCCTCGAGGAGGATTGCTTGGTAGCTCAGTGTGACCACTTTTGAAGATACCTGTTCTGACTTAGGTGCAGCTAGAGCAATATCAGCAGGTATATTTTTGGTGCATCCTTGTCCAGTTATGTTGAATATGTTCCAATTTATGAAGCCTTAGGATATTAACAGATTTCCAGGTGAGATGAGGCCAGTCACATGTGTCAGGAGCTCGTCCTACAGTCGAGTAGGACCCTGGAAGAGACTGGCATGTTCCCTCCCTCCTGGTCGATCGTTTGGGAGCTTCAAAAGCTTTCTTCTGCCAGAACATCACAGCAACTGATGCTAACAGACATCGGCACACTTAAGGATCTTCAGAGTTTGCGCAGCTTGCGTAACAGACCTCAGCAACTCAGCATTTTGGCTAATCTACTTTATTTACATATAAGCACACACGGAGCACTGCAACATGGCTCCCTCTTTCTCTAGCATCAGACAGCAAAGAGAAAGAACAAAGGACAATAGTCCCACTTCACGGAACACAGTAACACAAACATCCTGTCTCTGTCACTTCCCACTCTGTGGAGTCAAAACATATACCATCATTTGAAAGACAACAATCCCATGACTGCAATCATGGAGCAGGAATTCTAACAACATATTCACTCAGCTCTTACCCATCTAAGCTAATAAGAGCTGCTGGAGGATCTTTGTCTGAGTGGGTAGTAGCATAGTGAATGCCTCCTCCTGGAAAGCTGTGGTCCCCAAAAGTTTGAAAGAGGTGGTGGTTGAAAACCCCTCCCTTAATCTGATCATATTGGAGAATTTCCACCCAATCTTGTAATATTCCATCAGAAGGCAAAGCACATGCCGGCCTTTCAGATCTAGTATCTAAATGTCTTGATCCATTTTCATCTGGTCTTAGACCCAATTTTGGTATGGAAACAGCCTTGGTCACCTTTCTGATTATGCCAGGAATAGGATAAGAGAAGGGTATCCCCGTTGACTATGCTGGACTACTTGGTGGCTGTCAAGAACCATTATCCATGGTATCTTTCTGGACTGGTTGTTGAGGATGGGTGCTATGGTGGCTCTAGTACTTCTTGGCATGGTCCCAGAAGATGGCGCTAGAGACACTCCATTTTGAAGCTTTGGCTATTGGCCCAAGAGTTCTGAGGGTTCAGTCCCTGTTCCCTATGTTATTTACTGGAATTTTTTGAGAGACATAATCAAGGGATTTGGGAGTTCAATATAATCAGTATATGGAAGGCACCTAGTTCAATTTCTGCTTGCCAACTCATTAAAGGGAAGCTGTAGAGATCCTAAATCAATGCTGGGAGGTTGAAATGACCTGGATTTGGGCAAACAAAGTGAATAGAGAGGTGTTCCTGACTACTAAAGCTGGTCCAGAAATAGGGGTTCAAACAGTAATGTATGGGATTACATTCCCTTGAAAATATAGGCTTGTAGTTCTTCTGGATCCTACTTTGACCTTGGGTGGGTAGATACTAGCTATGGACAGGAGTCCCTTTGCATATCTTTGGCTGGTGCACAAACTATGTTAGCTCTTGCAGATAGCAGACTTGACCATGGTAATACATGCCTTACTTACATCACATCTGGATTGCTGCAATGTGCTCTTGTGTAGGGATGTATTTTGATGAGTTCTTGGAAATTACAACTGGTCCAGTGACTCCCTGATTGAAGTGGTTCTGCTGGCTTCTAATTTGTTTCCAGAACCAATTTAAAGCACTGCTGATGACCTTTCAAGCTGTTTATCATTTGGGAGCAGTTTGAAGAGCCGCCTTCTCCCAAAAGAGCCTGACCACCTACAAAAACTATCATTGGATAATTCTGTGAGTTCTTATGTTCCTAGAAGTATGCCTAGTTGGGAACAGGGAGAGATTCTTAAAATCTGCATACAGGTTCTGGAGCTCTCTTTTGAAGGCAATGCATCTCATTCTCATCTAAACGTTCCAGGAAGACCTCTGGACCTTCTGATTTCTCCCTTATTGAAATAGTTTCACCCAAATGAGGCTGGGTTAGGACTGGGAAATGACATGGTCTGGGCCACATGGATGCAACGGTAGGGCCACTCTGCTGATGTTTCTGCTCTGCCTTGAACTCACTACTATCTTGCCCCTCCTCAGCCCTCTTAAAGTAAGCTGCAGTGATGTCTGTGTCAGCAGAGTGGCTTTGCAGCTCTTCCTCATCACACCTGTTGCTACTGGATTGCCCATGGAATTGTTATTTATGATCATTAGTAATCAATAAATGGCAAAGACTAGTAACTTTATTGCAGCAAGAACTCTTGCCCACAAAAGATCATGCCATGGTCAAGGTTTTTATTACTTAAGATGTCAGATTTTTGTTGTTCCTGTTTTCACATGCTCATTAACTTCTGATATATTGAATCCAAAGAAGGCAGGCAGGAAGGCAGGCATATTTTTGTGATAAAAGGTCTTTGGGAAATCAGTAGCTCGAGGCCTCCCAGTTCTATATATGACGAATCACATATTGCTACAGTTGTGCTATGCTGGTGGTTTTTTTTTTTTTTAAAGATATTTATTTTGATTTTATATAATAAAACAGATATTGCAATCAAACAAAACAAGAAAGAAATACAATAAAAAACAACATAATCCAACAGAGATAAAAAACACAATATAAAAACATATGACAGAAAAAATAAGAAAAAACAGAGAATAAAGAAAAATTAGTTTTTGAATTCTTATCTTTATAACCCTCTTTCCTGACTTCCTCACGTCTCCCTTTCCTGCATTCCCCTTTACACAATCAAATTTAGCAGCTCCTTACCCTCTTTCAAATCTTAATCAATATTATACATTCCAACCTATTATGTCTTCTATTTTCCCTTTCTTTTTAAATACATTCTTGCATGTTCTTTATAACTTAATCCCTTATATAATTTTATTTAATTTTGACATGATATTACTCGGCCTTTACACCCTTTTCTTTTAAAACATTCTTGCATTTTTCTTTTTACCATGTCACTAATGCCATGTTATCTTTATATCCAACATCATTTTAACATTCAAACATTTTACAATGTTTTTGTAAGTATTCTTTGAACTTCTTCCATTCCTCTTCCACCGACTCTTCTCCCAGATCTCGGATTCTGCCAGTCATTTCTGCCAATTCCATATAGTCCATCACTTGCATCCTCCATTCTTCCAGGGTGGGCAAATCTTGTGTCTTCCAGTACTTTGCGATGAGTATTCTTGCTGCGGTTGTTGCATACATAAAGACTGTTCTATCTTTCTTTGGCACCAATTGGCCAACAATGCCCAAAAGGAAGGCCTCTGGTTTCTTAGGAAAGGTAAGCTTAAATACCTTTTTTAGTTCATTATAGATCATTTCCCAGAAGGCCTTAACCCTTGGGGATGTCCACCAAAGGTGAAAGAATGTTCCCTCAGTTTCTTTACATTTCCAACATTTGTTATCAGGCAGGTGATAAATTTTTGCAAGCTTGACTGGGGTCATGTACCACCTATAGGTCATTTTCATAATATTTTCTCTTAAGGCATTACATGCCGTAAACTTCATATCAGTGGTCCACAACTTTTCCCAGTCAGCAAACATAATGTTATGACCAATGTCCTGTGCCCATTTAATCATAGCTGATTTGACTGTTTCATCCTGAGTGTTCCATTTTAGCAGCAAGTTGTACATTCTCGAAAGTATCTTAGTTTTAGGTTCTAACAATTCTGTTTCTAATTTCGATTTTTCCACCTGGAAGCCTATTTTTTTATCCAAGTTAAAGGCCTCTCTAATTTGATAATAGTGTAACCAATCTCGCACTTTATCTTTTAGTTTCTCAAAACTCTGCAATCTCAATGTGTCTCGATCTTGTTCTAGTATCTCCTAATATTTCAGCCATTTGGCCTCCATATTGAGTTTTTTCAAAGCCTTAGCCTCCATAGGTGATAACCACCTTGGGGTCTTGTTTTCCAATAGGTCTTTATATCTTGTCCAGACATTAAACACAGCTTTCCTGACAATATGGTTTTTGAATGCTCGATTAGCTTTTACCTTGTCGTACCACAAATATGCATGCCACCCAAAAGCATTATTGAACCCTTCCAAGTCCAAGATGTCAGTGTTCTCAAGAAGTAGCCAATCTTTCAACCAGCAGAATGCTGCTGATTCATAGTACAACTTCATGTCTGGCAGGGCAAACCCCCCTCTTTCTTTAGCATCAGTCAATATTTTAAATTTTATTCTGGGCTTTTTGCCCTACCAGACAAATTTAGAGATGTCTCTTTGCCACCTCTTGAAACAATCCATCTTGTCAACAATCTGTAAAGTTTGGAACAAAAACAACATTTTTGGTAATACATTCATCTTTATAGCAGCGATCCGGCCCAACAAGGAAAGCTTCAATTTTGACCAAATTTCTAGATCTTTCTTGACTTCTATCCAGCATTTCTCATAATTATCTTTAAATAAATTCAAATTTTTAGCCGTCATGTTAATCCCTAGGTATTTCACTTTCTTAACCACAGTTGGTTTTTGAACTTCTGCAAGATAGGCAATACAGGAGAGGTTTAGAAATGGTTCTTTGGACAATCCAGGAGCAGAAAAGGATATACAGAGTCTGTTGTATGTATAGAGGTAGTTTTCACGTTGGATGAAGAGTGATGCATATGTAAAAAAAAAACAGTTTTGGCAACACATCCCACATCCAAAATATCAGTTACAAGAAAACACTGTAATCCTTTAATCACTCTAGTGTTATGAAATGGATTTCATGTGATACGTGAACATTCAGGCTACACTTTTCTCACCCTACAGATTGGGATCAAAGCCCTCAGGATGCTTAACAACGAAGCATGTGAATAATCCATCCAAAGTTAAAAGTATTCGTGGTTGAATTTACAGAATTAAGACCTAGGATTTGTTGTAGAGACTCTGCCAAATCATTATTTTTCTAAATACAACATTTCAGTAGCACTGAGATCTACTTTGGAAGGCAGGAGGGGTGCATAATCTATGCCACTGATAGCTGCTTCCTTTATGTCTTGTGTGCCTTTGTACGTAGGTGCAATCTGCATCATGACATTTTAGATGCCTTCACAAGATATTGATCATCTTTGGTGTCAAGAACAAGTAAAGCCTTTTTCTTTTCCTGCACCTCAGATTTCCTCTTGGAACTTTGAGTTTGGTCTGTATGTATCAACACATTTTAAGAGAATTATTGGAAATGTGACTTTTTGGATTTTTATTTTAATGAGAAATTTCATGTTTAAACCCATCACAGCAGTCAATATATAGGAGCCAATGTAGTTTAATGTAATGGATAGAGTGTCAGGATAGGAGCTGGAAGACCCAGATTTAAATCCCCACTCAAGTCATGAAGCTCTCTAGCACAATCTCTGTCTCTCAGCCTAACCAACTTCACAGGTTGGTTGTGAAGATTAATTAATAATGCTATAAATGCCTGAGGGGCATGATGACAGAAAACCACAGACCATCCTCTGTTTAACCAAAACCTTGTCAACAAATACCACATCCCAGATGCCATTTCAATTCCTGCTGTTATAACCAAATCATTAGCAGCCATATGCATGCCCCTGTGAAATATGTTGATGACACTCATTTCTTATTAGGCAGAAGAGAGCACAACCTAACACAGGGACTGGATTTCTGTGGCAGGCAAACCTCTGAAAGAAATGGAACTTGCATATCCTGCAGGCAAACAAGGAGAGAGTTTCTTTAAAGTATTAACTATCCAATTGACAAATGTAGGAAGTGGAATTATAATTACAGCAAACTTTTCAAAACGTTATAATGTTGTCCATAAGCTTCCTTTATCTTTATAAAGTATTTGTGCTCTGTTTGCTTGAATGCATTTGCTTTCTTTCCATATTATACAACCTTTTTTGGGGGGGGGAATCAAAACTTACTGTTGTCTATTATATATGAGACTACTGGGCAGGATGGGAATGGAGAATCCCATAGCTGCTTAAAAACTATGTACACTTGGCAATTGCCTGAAAAGTGCTAATTTTATTTTAAAGTACCCTGCATGCTATACAATCTAAGTGTTCCAGAAATTAATGTCAGTGCACAGCGTGGCATGCACAGGTAAGGATGTGGAAAAAGAAAAAGAAACTAATTTGCTGAAATGCTAACCACAAATTTGCCTACTAAACTACTTTGACTAATTCTGCAGGAGTCTTTGGAATTTTTAGTATAAACATAATTGAATAAAATACAGTTTGTTTGGTCAGAACCTGCCTTCAAGGGAGATTTATCATGTCAAAATTATTTACATGCCGCTGCTTTTAGTATAACACTTTGTAGATAGGGTTTTGGCATGCTTTGTAAGCATGAGAGCATCACCTGCTGTGTGAATAAGTTTTGGATGAAACAAAATAGAATTGTCCTTGACTTCAAATATCTGACATCTCACTCCCTGTCTTTTGCTTCTTGTAGCAAGGAACAAATTACAGATGCATGTTATGTTTGATTGAACACCAATATACTCTCTTATTTCCCAATCTTTTCTTTTTTTTAAAAAAAACACAAATTAGTTATTCAGTTGGCTTAAGGACATGTTTGCAACTTTCTGGGTTTGGGACTCAACTCATTCCCCATCACCTATCCCACGTGAGGAACTTTTTTTTTGTCAGAGGAGCCTATATATGGATGTTGGAAGGGACAGGCTGGTCCTCAACTGTTCAAAAAGAGCTGGAAGAAAAGTTGACATATGGTATAGGTTTGGCCCACAATATTTTGCTGCCTGAGGCAAATGTCAAAATGGCACCCTCTCCCATTCTATGAATAAAAGACTGGCAACTGAACCTTACTGGTGAAGGGACAGTGTCTTCCTGAGAGTAGTGGACAGGTTTAGGGTACGAAAGCTAGGTGATGTGGTAGAAACAGCTATGCTCTCCACTATCTTGTTGCTGCTCCCTATACCCAGTGTATGCCACCTGGGGCAGCTGCCACTCTCTGTTTAATGGTAGGGCCAGTACTGGTATGTCATGACATACTACTGGTTTGGGAATCGTGGAAATACTGGAGCTTCAAATTGCCTTCGTTCCTGATCAGATTGTGAATTCTGTTGAATCTTACAGATGTTTGCCATGCTCATGGCAAGGAAGAAGGAAAATGTAGAATGAAGAAAGCTAGTGCTATTTGTAATTTGGGCTTCTTAACATAAATGTATTTAAATGAGGAAGCATAGGGTTAGCTCTCAATGATACATGTAAAAAGCTTTTTTTTAAAAAGTGCACAAATACATGACATCAAAACTGTAGAGTTGTATTAACTTAGGTAAAGGGACTCCTTATAGCATGTGCTGAGTAGAATGTGAACAAGCTGATTTCTCATAACTTTATGCTAAGATTAAATTTCTGGGCTATTTTGCACCACTACTTAATTATATTTCTACTTTAGCTTAGTATTGGGATTTGAACATGGCCATTAATTGTTCCTAGGTCATCATAATTTCATATTGCTCTAATGACAGGAATTGCTAAATAGTTCTCTTACCTTATTGACCATCTAAAGTGCTTAAAATTTTGAAGTGGACCCATATATTTTAGATCCGTCTAGACCAATGTTTTAAAATGCACTTCAAAAGGACTGTTGAGAAGTTGAGCCATGATTTATAACATTTATTTTCTAAAGTAGCAACCGCAAAAATAATCATAATACTGAAGCCAGCAGAAGTATTTTGAAATACTAGGAGCTAATGTTTGAGGTTATATATTGCCTATGAATGGAGAGATATGTTCCTGCAGTGATATATTTTTATTGCTTGCTTCTGTTTTTATTAAGGATAATGAAAACCTTGTGTCTGGGCCTGTGAACAAAACTAATGTGACCTTCCTCGTGACCCACCTGTTGTGCTTTCACAATTGATAATAGTAACCTCATGTTAGGGTGATCTTAGAGAGTAACAGTTAGCCAGCACTGTTGAAAATAACATTTGCATTTCTGCAGCTTGGAACTGCCTTTGCTTTCCACTTGAAATGAAAGGTGAAAAGTAACATATCTAACAAAATATTGTGAACAAAAGCAAATGTTAGCCTTAGCAGTGCAGTTTTTCATTGCTAGGTTTTGGATTGTGGCAGACTTCAAATACAGTGGTACCTCGGGTTAAGAGGTACCACTTTAGCTAATGGGGCCTTCTGCCGCCGCCACGCCGCCGGTGCGCAATTTCTGTTCTCATCCTGAAGCAAAGTTCTTAACCCGAGGTACTATTTCTGGGTTAGCGGAGTCTGTAACTTGAAGCGTCTGTAACCTGAAGCGTCTGTAACCTGAGGTACCACTGTACCAGAGCTTTAGATTCAGTGACCACTCACATCATTGTTTTCATATTGGAACTAACAGAGCTTCACTGTTGTTGAAAGACATTAAACTGCCCAATTCACAGTTTCAGTAAATGCCAGAAATTGCTAAAGAAAGATAGAAAGTACTTATAAATGGGTGTGGTAGATGCAGACTAGAAATGCACATTTTAATAAAGTGTACCCCCCATCCATGAAAGAATATTTGGTGCCTTTGATCTACAGAGATCTTTGAATTTAGGGGGTTGCTCCTATTCTAGGTGTGTGTCCTTGCCACCCCATTGATATGGATAGAAATAAGATAAGCTAAACTCTGGAGTCAGTGTCCCTAAAGGAAATATGCTAGTCAGTATTAAAGCCTGGTTGACCCAATGGAACAAACATTTTGTATCGAACTCCAGTTCTGGTGGTCCTAATGGCATTTAGAAATGACTGACCTTAACTGGATTGAGGCCAGGGTGTTTTAAGATGATTTTGAAGAGTCCCTCTCCCCTCTCCCCACCTTCTGTTAATCTTTGGGCCAAGGAATAAAGAGGTCTAGGAATAAATCAATTTACATTTGTTTTCAAACTGTAAATTGTAGCAACTGATCGCATAATAGAACAGTACATAAGACAGGAAGTCCATCTTCAGGCCAGAGGGCTGCCTCTTTAAGAGCCTGCAGTTTTCCAACAAAGGGAGCAGAGCAGAGTTTAGGAGAGGTGGACTAGAGGCAGAGGTGCAAAAGGTCTCAAGTTTGCCTCTGGACCTCATTGAAGCAAGCTGCTCACTAGGAGCTCTTTTGGGATTGTGACAGCAGCCCCACCTTGCTGTGTCCTTTTAGATTCCTCCTCAGGACCAGAGCATGACGTGGGTGATGATGTTGATGATTGAATCTATTATTATATTGATTTCCCTCCCTTCATCAGCAGGTCACAGGGTGGGTTACAACCATTTAAAATTCAGTATTAAAAACACTTCTGACATTTGCTTGAAAATGCTCCTTTGTTTGTCATCTTCCTTTCACATCAGTGTACACCAATTGGGAGGTAAAGTCAATAGGGCTTCCTCCCAAACCTTAGCTGGATTGGGGCCACATTATTTATTAGGTAGGACTTAAATGTATAAGTGTTTGTGGGAGTTGGGCATTGAAAGCTACTTCATTTGCTCATCAGACCATAAAGATTTTCTTTCTATTTAGAACCCTTATGATTAGCTGAGCTATGGCCTGCGAGAAAAGAAGGATTTGAAAACAGTGGTCAATGATCCATGAAATAAGGGGGATTTTCACAATGCCTTTCAGTGAGGAGTTTTTGGCTCATTGGTCAAACAATGTGTGTTTTCAGAATCAACATATGCCAAAATAGACATTTGCTCAAATGTAGTGCAAGTTATCAGTATTTTTTAATATTGGCCAAGTTAGAGATCCTATCATTCAACCATAAGGGAAACCCCCCCCCCCCATTTTTAAGTTCACTGTGGCTTAATTACTTCTGCTGGTAGTTGAAACCAAATAAATAAATTCACTCAAAACATTGACTGGGTAAAAGTCTACCTTCAGTATTTATGCCTCTATGGGTGTGTTTTTTTAAAGCAAATCTTTTTTTGCTCATATCTAAGAAATAGTACAACTATTTTAAACATTTGTAAGTGACATGCTCACTCAGAATTAAATTTCAGGGATGTATACATAATAATTTAAAATCTTCAGTACTATTACCATCTACCTGTGGCCCTGTGAATATTTCCATTCCTGACTTGCAAATGTACTGCCAGCTTCCTTAAAAGCCAGAATATCCAAAGCAGATTGATTGAAAACTTGCATGTGTACATCACATATTCTTGTCTGGTTCAGTAGTAATGAGAAACCATGTTTTCCTGATATGTGAATGACCTATTGAGTTGATTTCCCACACATACGTCTTCTTTTGTATTCCAGAGAACAAGATTAGAAACATTTTTTTATTTTAAACTAACCAGAGTTTCCTGTGACAGGAACTGTGGTTTGTTTAAACAATAGTTTCACAACAAGCCAGTACCTGAAACCAGTTTGATTGTGGTTTATTCTCATTCAGCACCGTTTACCAGTCCAGTTTCCCAAGTTCAGAAGACAAGAGGAACTATCTATCTAACATAGGTTCTACAAAATAAAGTTATTTCCATATAAATACTTTCCTTTCTGATGTTCTTCACAGAAATTATCACAATCACTTAGAAGAATTACAATCCACAATGAAATGGTTCTCCATAGAATAAACAGAGCAGCTCACCTGTGAAGGTGACCACATTTTTAAAAGTTGTTTCAAAATGAAGGACTTTAATAAGATCCAAAATCATGTACATCTTGAATTCTTTAGAACCATAATTTTTACATTTGTGCAAATGTTGGTTGCAAACTTTTTATTTTGTTGCAACATGGGAGAAGAAAAATAATAATTTATCCATATACAATAGCTTCTGGGTTTGAAATTGTTCTCAAAAACTTTGATAATACACAGATACACATACATGTATTAGGGGACCTAATTGTGTGGGAAGTGCTTATGTATGGTGTCTTCTCTGGCTACTTCATTCTCCATACCATGGACCTCTGGGTGATATATTTGAATCCTACTTTGCATCTTATGTCATAAGCAAGGAACCAGAATAAGATGTCATGGAAGAATCATGTTTGTTGCTGTTGGAAGCAGTAGATCTATGTCTCCACCCTCTCCCTTGTGTCTAGACTGACTAACAGAAAAGTGGCATATTTGCCATCACTCATTATTTAAATATGGTTATAGCCTTAACTTTTTCTGGCTCAGGTTTATATTTGTCTGCTCTTTAAGAAGGCCAGTGAAGTCCACTTCTGATTTGACAATAAAAGTAATATAAAAATATAGTGGTGCTTGAATATGAACAGCACAATAGTTTCGGACTAATATGACTCACTGTAACCTGATCACTCATAGATCAACTGAGTCTATTGTAGTTTAATTTGCCATATGATTGACTTGATGCTAAGTATTCTAGGAAAATAATCTCACTAGACATTAACAAAAACTTTATTGTCTGAGTAGAGAGTGATTGATGGGCAATAGTGAATTATAATTTTGGTTAAAGGTGTTTTGTTGCTTTACAGAAACACACACACACACACAAATAAATAAATTCTACAGTACATTGGAAAAAGCTTTGCAAACTTTGAATTTTGTGAACCACGTTTAGGCCCAGCCAATGCATGCAAAATAAGGTGCAGTAGCTGATGGAAACACAACTACATAAGTGCAGTTGCACAGGGCAAAGTGTCGTCCATTTCTCCCCCACCCCCACTTTTCATCTTTTAGGATGTGTTACTTTGGAATTCAGTGCTGTCCACTCACGAGTGGAATAGACTTCTGCTTGCGTAGTGGGACTATAGCTTCATCTCCTCCCCACTGCTGTTTTCGGTGTCTCCCTTGAGCATGCTTCAAAGCAGATTTTGGTGATGTGGGAGAAGCTGTGAGGGGATGGGGAGGAAAGAAAGATGACACCCAATTTCATGATTAGATGTCCACTTTCACAAGGTTGGATTCCTCCCAAAATAGATATAAACATTAATCTTCCCAAAATTAGCAATGGTGGGATTTGGGACAATTTTTAGAACATTCGTCTACAAATCCAATGTTTGCAGATCTTCAGATATTGCATTTTAAAGCTTTTTCCAATTTACAGTCTCCAATATCCTTGATTTATAGCTCTGATTCCAACCTGGCATTTATTTTCTAAATGGCCTGATTTTGCTTTTGATGAGCATTTAATTATTGAATAACACTATAAATTCTGTGAAATGTTATTGCTGTAAACTTGCATTAACAAAGGGTATCAATATTGTATGAGAGTTATGCAGACCATTACATGAGTGGAAGTTTTTGTTTTGTCCGAAGCATGGATTCAGCCTGCCAACACATCTGTACTAACCTCCAATATTTAACAAACTAAGGATTTGCCTGTTCTCATTTTAAAGATCACTGCTCAAGTCTGTCCTCCCATTCTGCATTGCTGAAGGCTGTACTCTGTTATTGTTGTTTATTAATTTATATACTGCTTAATGCCTAGGTGGCTTCTAAGCAGTTTATAAAACATAAAAACCAATTGCACAACATTGTTAAAATGCAGAATAAATTGTAAATACCCTATAATTTAAATGCAGCATTAAACAATCCCATTAAAATATTTAAAACATCCATGATCACAGTATGCAATAAAACAATGCCATTAAAACAGCAATTAAGATAGGATGTCCAAATCTAGAGATCAAGAGAATGACAGTGTAAACAGACGCATCTTTAAAAGTCTGTGGAATGCCAATACAGCAGGCAGTGCATTCAAGAACACTGGTGCCACCAGTGATGAAGCCCATGTCACTAAAAGCCAATAATCAACAGGCTATGGTAAGACTAACTGTGTTCTCTTTGTTGGTCTAAGTCTTCCACCCACCCTCCCTTGTATTTTTGCCTTGTTCAATGCTTAACCTTGCTATGGACATTGTATTTGGGGCCAGCAAGGAATTTTCCCACTAGGGCAAATTGGCTCACACCTTGTGGTTTTGCCTTCCTAATAGCAATTGTCATAACTTTGGCAGTTTAGGCACTGGGTAAGCCTTGGTCTTGGCTGGAGGGGAGATTATAGCCTCTGCCTGCTCCTCTTGAGGAAAATGGTATTCCATTAAAGGGATTCGGGGGAACTGCTTCTGTCCAGATGTCCAAGATGGCGATCCTGTGTGGGAGTTCCTATTTGATGTAGGTCATAAGTTTCCCTTGCTTCTGGTTATACCCAGCGCCTTTGCCAAAACTCTTACATCTATTGTCAATAGTTGTGGTCTTATTTGCCTCCAAATACATTGCATTGCCTGGTTATTCTACGAGATGTGGCGGGTGGTGGTGTGGCACCTGGGCACCCGAGAGAGTTTGCAGCACATATACACTGAGAGAGGAAAAAGGGGAAAGAACCATTAAAAGGAAGGAACATGCTTCTATAACACCCTTGACACCAATAAAATATGATTCATGCCTGCATAAATTATTATTTGTCAAGCTGAGCTCAGCCAGAAGTTCAGTCAATCTTCTATTTTGTGGTCTGCCTGGAATTGCAAAATGTGTGTCCATTGGCCTGCATTTGGTGTGGCCTGCATGAAGGTCACCAGTTCTGCAGTTTGGTAAATGGTGTTTCCGTTGCACCAGAAGCAATGCTGGCCACATGACCCGGACAGCTGTCTGTGGCAAACGCCGGCTCCCTCGGCCTGAAGGGAGATGAGCGCTGCATCCCATAGTCGCCTTTGACTGGATTTAACTGTCCTTACCTTTACCTTTACCTTTACCTTTGGTTTAATATAAAATTTGGGACAAAAAGTTCGTGACACTATTCAGTTGAGAAAAGACAAACCCCCTCTCCAAAGCACCACTGTCTTTGACAGTGCTGATACTTGCGGCATCTTGAGAATATTGTGTGCTTAGAAAAAAGCTTGTCGATTAGTGCTGTGAAGTAGCAGTTCATTTATTAGAAACTGACTTTTTTTCGAGCAGTTTAGCCACCTACTTTCTTGCTCCTTCGTCACAAGCTTTTTAGGTTTAATTAGCAGCTAATTCAGTGACTCATTTATCAAGGTGCCCTTGATTCCCCCTCTCCAGTTCACTTCCAATTCCCTGAAGCAGAAATAGGAATTTGTGTGTGTACATGTGTTTTCTGGGTGTGTTGGTGAGTGCTCTGCGTAGCACTATGACTTAATTTGTCTTCTCTTCACTCACCTTTTATTTACTGACAAGAATTTTATCCTGATTCTAGGCAATGATAATGTTGCTGTCATTGATGTCCTGGGACAATGTATTTGCGTGTCGAGGTCCCCAGGGCCACCCCAATAACTCACACATCACACAGAATTTTTTGTTTAAGATTTTTGGCATAATTTTGGCCACAACTTTATTAAAATACAAATTTGTGAGTGGTTGCTTAGGCATTGGTTGCGACTATCTGCCGCCACCATGGGGGACAGACTGACATTCAGCACGACACGAAAGTCAGAATAGGGGAATACACTTGGGCGTAGCGATGGAGCAGGGAACCTGCCCTCACCCCAAATGCAACCAGGAGCTCATTGCTATGGCCTGAGCCCCCTTGACAGAGTGGACAAGCAATAGTTAGCCCCCAATTCCTTTAATGGAATCCCTTGCAGCAGCAGCATTGTAGGGGCAGGCACAGCCAATCCATGCCCCTCAACCGACCAAACCATAAACCAATGCCTAACCATAACCTTACAAGTTGTGACAATTTGCTATGCAGTAGGCAAAAACCCAATGGCCCCAGCCAATTAGCCAGATGGACAAAATTCCTACCGGGCCCCTGCCCCAAGAGCAGACGACCCCATGACAGGCATAGCAAGGTCAAAGTGAACAACCCTAATTCTGGGGAGGGGGGGGGGACAGGCAATCCGATGCACGGGCGAAAAGAGGAAGCCCTAGCCTCGTGCAAGGAGTTTTAGCATTTCTGGCTGTCAATCAACAAATGGCAACATTAACTTCTTCCCAACAACAAGGGAAGCCCCAATCGCATCAGTGACCAACGATCAATTAGCCCGCCCCACAACTTTGGAGTGTCCTGGCGGCCCCCACCGCAACACGTGCTCTCCATGAAGGAGAACACGCTACCCCCCAGTTACACATTCTTCTGGGTGATTCAATAGTTCATACAAATAAGATCCAGGTTACTCCATTTTGGATGCTGTTACTCCATTTTGTTTTGTTTTGTTTTAGTTTTGGTCTGGTAAGACTGGTAGTTATATTTAGGGCTGTGAGTAGAATCATATAATTGTAGAGTTAGAAAGAACCTTGAGGATCATCTAGTCCAACCCTCTGCAATGTAGGAATATGCAGCTGTCCCATATGGGGATCACACCTGCAACCTTGGCATTATCAGCACTGAGAGCACTGAGTCATCCACTGTACTCTAATACTGCCCATCCATGGTCTGCTCTAATGTTTGTATTACCCAAATACTTTTAAAAATATTTCCATAGAAGAAATATAAAAAGCAGCTGTTTTTGAGAAGCACTCCTGTACTTGTGCAGAATTCAAGAATATACAAGCCCTTGTTATATTTTCTTTTAAATTCACACAATCCACTCAGTGGTGTAGTGTGAGTTGCCAGTGCCTGGGGCCATGAGGAGGGGTGGGAGTGGGTGGGTGGGAGGCACATTCAACTGCCTAACGGCATCTGTGTCACCCAGCAGATTGCAGCCGCAGAGTTATGAAGAGTAGAGTTGTTCCAATGTCTGGAGAGGTCATTTCTTGGTTCACGTGGAGAAACCGTTTTCAACGGAGCCCAACAACATAAGCATGCAGCTGTATTAAGGCAGCAGCACTGGGCGTTGACATTTTGCACCTGGGGCAACTGCCCCTTCCCCTCCAATACATATAATTTTTCACTTCCCTGTTCAGGGAAGTTTTTAATATGTGACATTTTAGTGTATCTTTCATCTTTGTTGGAGGCCGCCCAGAGTGGCTGGGGAGGCCCAGCCAGATGGGCGGGGTACAAATAACAAATTATTATTATTGTTATTATTGTTGTTGTTGTTATTATTATTATTATTATTATTATTATTATTATTATTATTATTCACTAATTTTATTTACCAATAGATAATGTATCTAGTTACCAGTAACCTTTATTATATTTGTGTTCCTTACCACATAACTTGACGTGCCACTAGCTGTACTGTTTTAAAAACTCTTTTTCTCCATCATCTTCTTTCGAAGGAACCATACATTAAGTTGCTTGCAATAAGTTGGAAAGCTACCTAATCTTTCTTTAGCATGAAAAATTGGTCACTTGCAAATCCGGTAAAAGGAGGCGCTAATCGGGGCAGTGTTGCCTATATTTAACCTTGGAGTGCACATTCAGGCATGCTTACGTATCAGCTGGTGACCTTTTAATGTTATGCATGTTTGTTACTAGAGGATGCTATGTAGAAGGCTGTATTTGGTGTCTTGCCAAGCTCTTTTTGTTTCTAGCTTTTAAAGTTTCATTGTTTGTGATAGCTGCACTTAGATTTATTTGTGAAATCAGTTTTATTTCATTTTTTTTAATTCATTATCTGCAGAATCCTTGAAATTTAGAGGGTTCAGCCAACCATATTTGCTTACGTATCAGCTGGTGACCTTTTAATGTTATGCATGTTTGTTACTAGAGTATGCTATGTAGAAGGCTGTATTTGGTGTCTTGCCAAGCTCTTTTTGTTTCTAGCTTTTAAAGTTTCATTGTTTGTGATAGCTGCACTTAGATTTATTTGTGAAATCAGTTTTATTTCATTTTTTTAAATTCATTATCTGCAGAATCCTTGAAATTTAGAGGGTTCAGCCAACCATATTTGTTCAGAAATTTTGGCTTAAAATAAAATAAGATGTGTGCAATATACACTGTGAACCTGGAAGTGCCCTTAGGAATCTAGCCCATGCTGGTGTGGCTAGTCTTCTCTTGTACTATTTATTTTTAGGCGTCAATATAAAAGAATGAATTTGCAGTGTGAAGTGCCGTTTTCCGATGTGTTATAAGCTACCTTTGGGATTTTTAGCATCTCTGGTGTTACTAACTCAACTTGGTATTTTAAGCACACTCATGCAAGTTGGAAAAACAAAACTGCATAGGCTGTGATGATGCAACGGCCTCTCTTCTGATCGTTGTTTTGCAATTCTTTTGGCATCTGTTGCTTTGGTACTCCTCTGGCTTGACTGGAGGAATCAGACATCATCATGAACTGAACATAGTTTCACTGCTGAGCAGTTGCTTTCCGTTCTTGTCACTGGCTTTGAGTCACTAGGCTTTGTTGATTCACCATCTTAAACAGATGATGAAATATGACCAAACTGGCAACAGGAATCAGAGGTGAGGACAGTATTTGACTCACCAATGTCAAATTTGCCAAGTACTCAGTGCAGATGTCTGTTTTTATGGGAGTTACAAGCAGGGGTCTTGGTCAGTTGAAATCTAAGTATCAGGGGATCCTATGGCCACAGAATGTCGAATGCAACAACAGCTCTGCATTGGAAGCATGCCAGATACAAGCATTGATGGCTGTCTTATAATAAGCCCTTATTATTATATTAAACTTATTGCCTGCTTTTGACCAACAAGTCCCAGAGTGGGTTTGCAATTCAAAACTCAGAAATTAAAAACAGTTAAAGCAAATAGGGATAAGGTGGTTCCTGTTGCTTCAGATGAGTGAGAATATGTATGCTTACTCCTTTAGGGAGTAAGGCATGCCTAGTTAAAAGAAAGAATTCAAAACAAATCTGCAAACAGAATCCTTCACTTTAAATTGTAAACTTTAGAGTAATTTGTACTCTAGTCATTTAGTGAGACTATTTATAACTGGACTAGATGACCCTCGGGGTCCCAGTCTAATTCTGCAATTCTGTTTTCTGTTCTTTGGTATTTCATTAAGTTCAAAATGAACTAAAGCATCCTACAATACCAGGTGTACAGAACAACATGTTTTTTAAAAATAAAGGAGAGTTCTACCTTAAAATAAAATTAGCACTTAAAATAAAATTAGTTGTTGACGTTAACCTTACTTAATAATGAGGATCATTAAGTTATTATGGATAATTGGTTAAATTATATCAAATGATTTCAACTACAACTCTTCTTTTTGTTTTAAAATGGGATGCTGTGTTAACGTTCTGGGATAAAAAGAGAAAAGAAACTTGTAACATATCTCAGTAGCCATCCCTCTTGTTATCAGCTTTGCATCTTTCTTTGTCTGTTGTAGGGGGTAGTGGGTGGTGGCACCCCAGGGTACCCATATGTAACAAAAACTTCATGTAAAGAATCTTTAACTTTAACTTGCTGCTTTCCAATAATCTACAAGACAGAAGCAAAACATGCATTTTAACTCGTGACCAGTCTTTGCAGAGAGCTTTAAAGTACAAAGCTCTTTCTTTGTGGTTAAATGCTGATGCATGCTCCTTCCATGTATTCTGTACATGTATGCTGAAGAGCACATCACAACATACCATCACATGGTAACAAAGATACATTGTGGACATTTCCTTTATGGATATTATCTGCCATCAACTCACAGCAGCACAACATCTCTTCCACCAGCAGGATAGGCGATCCAACTTCAGACTGGCCATCAATTAGAGCTGGAAAGACACACAGAGTATGAAGTGAAAACAAAACAAATTCCTTCCAGTAGCACCTTAAAGACCAACTAAGTCAGTTCTTGGTATGAGCTTTCGTGTGCATGCACACTTCTTCAGATACACAGTGTGCATGCACACGAAAGCTCATACCAAGAACTGACTTAGTTGGTCTTTAAGGTGCTACTGGAAGGAATTTGTTTTGTTTTGACTATGGCAGACCAACACGGCTACCTATCTGTAACTAGAGTATGAAGTGATCAGTCCTCATTACAAGTACCCAACTGGCAACCAATGCCATCCACACAGAATGGTAGGAGTGAAAGGGACCTTCATTAAATTCAATCCCCTGGACATGATAGAGACTGAAGATGTGCTTATGCCAACATGATATTGTGCTGCAGTGTTGTGTGCTGTAGATTCTGAGCAACATTGTGGCAATTGTTTTCTTTATCAGTGCCCAGGATGTAATATATGAACCATAAACAGAATAACATTTGAACATGTGCAGAGTGCAATTTCCTCATAAATGAGTCACCAGAACTTTTTGTGCAGGCTTTCAGATGAGAGAGGGTGTCCCTTCCTTGAAAGGTTCTGAGCCTCAAAACTCTTGTTATGTTCTTTAAAGAGCAGTTGCACCATTTAAGAACAGAAAACCAATTCTGGTGTATTGCTTTCACTCACCCTTATCATACAAATAATGTGTGCATATATTTATGACAGAGTCCTCATATGATCTTTGTGAATTATGAGTATTCTTCAGAAAACCCAAGAGAAAATAAACAGTCTTGTCATCATAACCTTTGCACAAGAAGTGGGGTCTAGATTCTTAACACTGCACAGTTACCTAGGAGTGAACTCAGTGGGACGTCCTACTGAGTAAACATCATTAACATAATAGGATTGAGGTAGTTGTAATATCCAAAGACCAAAGCATCTGGCATGATAGATCACTCAGACTTCTGTTATTTTAAATCTCTCTTTCTGGCATTTAGTAAGGTGGTTGTAATCCAGTATGGCAGCAATTGTTGGGAGTTCAGAGCCTAGCTTCTTTAGAATGTATTTACAATCTCAGTACTAAGAAGTACTTGTCAGAATACCTAGTATTGACACTTGGCTACTGTGAGAGAAAATGGCACTGTCCTTTTTGGATCATCTTTAAAAATAGACTTGTATGAAGAAGTAAAAAACACCAGAGTCAACTGGGGACATTGTGAAGCCAAGCCAGTTCTTCGTTTGATTGTCTGACATTCATCTGAAGCAGCGCTGATAGGTGATCCTGAGTCCAGCACTGGTTTGTGCTGCTTTTTGTTTTTCGCAAGGGTAGCTACTGCAGTAGTTTCACATTAAAGACATAATTCTAAAATGCTTGAAGTACAAACTTGAAATTGTACAATACATATTTTTTTTGTACAGAGTAAAATTTTATATATAATTACAAACATCTCCCCATGCTTCTTGTGCTCTCTCCCACAATTCCAGTTGCGGGCATCAGAGATTAGGGATTACTCATTCAGAAAGGTCTTTATGTGAGGGTGCAACAAACTTCTCCTGGGCTGCTCACTGGTCAAGCAGTTTACAATCACTGACATCTGTCAGACCTTTTTCAATATGTTGGCTCTTGGAGAACCCTGGAGAAATGTCAAGATGTCCTTAGGTGACACAAGAAAAGATGATACTCATACCATGGGGGAAATGTCTCCCAAGTGTTTGGTAAATTGACAACTCTATGCAAGCAGCTACAACTGTAACCACCATTTAAGATTTCATTTGACTGGTAGATTGTATTCACCATTTGATTTTCAAAGCTAAAAAAGTGCAGAGAAGTAGGAAAAGAAGAAGACCATGCCCACCTATTTGAAAATCCTATTGTTTGTAGGAAGTTGCCTACAACTTGGATACAGTTGACCTGTAGTAGTCTGTACTTGCTGAATAACTGTGGAACGTTGAATTCTTCTTGGAGACAAATAGGTTCATCTTTTAGTGCTTTCACTAAGCAAACTGGAAGTAAGTGTTCCGGTTTGCAAACATTTTTTGGAAGCCGAACATCCAATGCGGCTTCCACTTGAGTGCAGGAAGCTCCTGCAGCTAATCGGAAGCCATGCCTTGGTTTTCAAATGGTTTCGGGAGTCAAATGGACTCCTGGAATGGATTAAGTTTGAGAACCAAGGTACCACTGTATTCCAGTGGATTACTTCTGAGCAAGAATGCACAGTATTGCACAGCATACCATCTAACTTCTAAAAATACAGAACATTTGCAGTGAATAGCCCAGCAGTTTTATTTAATATCTAACCTCTAAAATAAAATGTAATATATATCCTTTTAATAATGGTAGATAAAGTTGATATGAAGTAGACTGTTGTGAATCAGTATGATTCTTTTCTGTTATATAATTGAATTTTAGTTTACTTCAATATGGAGTTCATTAAAAAGACTTGACTGCATGTTCAATTACAGGGTTGAATGGGATGTTATAGTCTTCACGATTAAGCTGCCACTTATATCTGTGCTTAATATAACAATCACTGGGAGAAAGAAATCTGCCTTTTACATAGAATGATAGTTTTGCATAGAATGATCCTTTAACAAGCTTAATCTGAGCATTATTATGTTAAATATAACATAGTGGGAGAATTTGTTGAAATGTACATATCTGAATACTAGAGTTTCATGTGCCTTGCATGTGGAGATCTCTCTCCACTGAACAGATGATCAGAACTAACAGTGGTGATTACATGTTTAGAGAGAGGAAGTGAAGCGTAGAAAGAGGGAAGGCAGGAAAAACATTCTGGATCTGTTCATTACCACAATCGTCTGTTTGTATGTATGTGTGTGTGTGTGTGTGTGTGCGCGTGCGGGCACACTTATGTGCACATACTGTTCAGCAGTGCCTAATACATATGCCGAAGGGCTGAATGCTGATTCTTTCCTCCTCACAGCATGTAAGGGACTGGATCCAAAAGTGCAATTAAAAATGGAAATTTATCTTTGTGAACTGCTAATCCTTGCTGGGTTAGAATGCCTTTACACATTTTTAATTGATCTGTATAACTGCTGTCACCAATGAAATTATCTGTGTTTTATTGCTAAATTGGGCACTTGGAAATGAAGCTGGGTGCTGTCCAGCTAGTGACAGGACCTTTTCGGTATTGGGCCCTCATTTACAAAAATGCTCAGTGCAAAATAAGGTGCATCAGTCTTCCACATAGTTAACATTCAAGTGGGCTTTTTAAACATTGCCAATCACCTGGGCATTTGACAGCTGAAATACTTTTCTTTTTTGCAGCCTTGAAATCATTAGCTCTGAGGCAGTTTTCTTTAATGCATGCCCTTAATTGTATTGTTTTGCTGTTTGCTACACTAGGCTCCTTTTTGAAGAGTGGGATAGAAATTCAAATAAATAAATAATAAAAACTCACTGTCATTTGATAAGCTTGTTAACATTTTTAGTGCAATGGGGCTGCAAACTCATATGTAGCCTTTGGGTATCTTATGGATGTGAAACTACTTTGCTTGCAACCGCTAGCAGCTTTTATCTTCTCTCTCTTTTTTAGAATAATACAGCTAGACAGATTTTATTTCTAGGGTAGGTGTTGGGAAACCCAGTAAAATGCCTAGAAAGGTTTAATTCTACTGGTACTTCTCTGTACCCATGATAAATGTTTGGGAATTGATCGGGCCTGCAGAGGAGAGTGTGATTTACACAGGTTAAGAACTTAATTTGTTCTGGAGGTCCGTTCTTAACCTGAAACTGTTCTTAACCTGAGGTACCACTTTAGCTAATGGGGCCTCCCGCTGCTGCCGCGCCACCGGAGAATGATTTCTGTTCTTATCCTGAAGCAAAAATTTTAACCCAAGATACTATTTCTGGGTTAGCGGAGTCTGTAAACCTGAAGCGTGTGTAACCTGAAGTGTATGTAACCTGAGGTACCACTGTATTGTGGTTTTTTATCTTGGATTAAGGCTGCAATCCTAAATCCACTTTCCTGGAAGTAAGCGCCATTGAATTCAACAGGAATTACTTATAAGTGAACATGTTTAGGGCTGCAGGGTAAAACAAATATTAGTATGACACTGCTGTTTGTTAAGCAACAATAACAAAAGTTTGGTATATTTCAGCTTAATGTGGCACAATCTAGAGTACTCTGTGAGTATAGCAGCAATGCCTTGAGATACTGCGGTTCAAGCATTCCAAAAAATCAGGTTTTCTAATTTGCCAGAATTTAAGGATACTGGCACTCTGTACATGCTCATAAGCATATTCCCAGCACTTTAGCTAATACACAGAAAACAGACTCTGGGTTTGAGTGATGTCTGTAATGAAACCTTGGCAGGCAGGCAGAGGTAGGATTTACTTAATAGGGTGTGTACATAATGCAAGCTTTGAAAATGGTTTGTGCATTTAAACTGAGACCACAAGCAGCTGCTGTAGTTTTACAGCAGCCCGTGTAATGCAAATAACACTGTAAATAGCAAGCCAATAATGGTCCATATTAGTTTCTCTAGTGAACAGCATAATAAAATATTTAGAGAAGTAAACTGCTAGTAAAATTGGCAGAGGATGTTGTTTGGCAGGGTCTTGGGGAGGGAGTGCTTTGTGGAACTCCTTATCTGAATTTTGTGTTTTTGAGAACCACTTGTTACAAAAATGCCCTCAAAGGTGGAGTCCTTTGATAACTTATAAGGTTGGCAACTTGGCAAATTACCAGGCATGAGAGTCAAATGCATATTGTTGGTATAAGACTGCCAGCATTGTGGGACACAGTTGTTTTTTTAAAAAATCCCTTGATTAACAATGGATTTGTACAAATGTGCACTCTGAAACCTTTGAAATGTGCTGAAAAAGAGAGGAGGGGGAGTGAGAATCTTGAGACTGGATCATAGTTGTAGTCCTATGAAGAAAAACAGCCCAATAGAATCACAAATGCATTATATTTAAGAAAAAGGAAACAAAGGGATGAAAGAGGCCCTGATTTTGAAGGGGAAGAGGTGAGGGAAATGATTAGGAAGTGTTCTTCTCAAGCTAATCGGTTTCTTTCTGCTTAGTGAGATGTATACTTTAGCATGAGACAATCAGGAAGAGGAGCCAAAGTGACAGATCACCACCTTTTGCATTTATTTATTTTTTAATATCAGCAATGCTTGAGGAATTTGATATTTCTGTATTCCAATACAAACTGACCAAATGCACTCATCTCAAGCTAAATGTGTGGATCAAAAAATAGTTATCATTCAAATTTTGCACATTTCTGACATTTATGGTGCAGTATTTGGCCGAGGAAGCATCAAAATACATTTCAAAATGAATATCTTTTAAAATAAAAAAATATGTTGAAAAATGCATATTTTGTAAGAGCACATGTTGAAAAATACACATTTGATTACTAATTTTTGTGCAGGTTTTTCTTAAATAAACATTTTCTGCACATGTGATGTCAGGTGTGGTCTGCCAGTGCACAACTGGGAGCCTTAAAATGTACTCCTGATTGTACATTGCCAAGGGAGGCTCATTGTCACTATTTATAAGCTGATCTGTGGTGAAAGCACGGCAGCCATGGGGAACTTGGTCGCACAGTTTATTCCTGCAGAAAGCAGGTTTGGCGCCATCACCGAGCAGTTGACAAGCAGTGACATCAAGCTTCATTTGGCTTGGATTTAATTTGGTAGCACTGCTTGCCATGTTGCAAAGGAAAAACCATTTGCCCCACACCACTGCAAGATCCCTTGTTATATGGACAAGTTGGGGACTTGCCAGTGGGGAGAGGGGATATTGAGGAGTATCGGAATAGAGTGTCAAAGAGGGGAATGTAAGGTATGTATGTGAAAGCCTGGTTTGGCAAATATTTGTCAAAGAAGTGGGTCTCTAAAACAGTGGCCTTGCTCAAATGAAACTGAGTTGAGTAGACTGAGCTTTACCTTTTGGTCCCCACCCCCTGCCTGACGGCCTTTATAATAGTGCAGCCTGCAGCTGATTCCCAGTTCTGAGGTGTTATCTGAACAAGGAGAGGCCTTAATTAGCTCAGGATCACTGGACATGGTTAGTCCTTTTCTGTCTTCTCACTTACGCATATTTTTGCCCTAAGCATCAAGACTTTCAGATGCAAATCTTTCCAGTGCTGTTCTTTTGCTGGCCTGTAGTTCTCTTCCTTTTAAAAAAGAAAGAGGAAGTCTATAATAAAAATACATTTAGCAGAGCATAGAGACTGTGTTGAGTCTCTCTCTCTGTGTGTGTATTTAACCTTCATGCTTAATTGTGTAACCCATTATATAGTGTTGATGCTTTGTTCCTAAATTCACTACATGAGGTGCTGTGCATTAAAGTGTATTTATACTTTTTCGGATTAATTAGCTGTGACCTTACGAACTGCTGTCCTTGTTTAATTGGTGTCTCCAAAGCACAGTAATGGCATAAATCATCTGATAATGAGATTCAGAGCTGGTTGCAGACATATATAATAGCATTGCATTGATAACAGCAAATGAGATTTGTTGATTCTACATTGGGTTATAGCTAGGGTTGCTACCTCTTTTGGGAGGGGCTTGCTCCCGTGCCTTTAATAGCAGCTCAGAAATTAAGAAGGTAATACCTTGACTCATTACTTATATCAGTTCCCAGAAAAGTTACATTTGTTGAATTTGTGTCACATGTAGCTCTAAAAGCAGGATTGGAAGGAGAGGCGGGAATGCCAATTCTTACTGTAGCAGAGATTATGCACCTAGAAGTAGACGTTTTGTATGGTGGGGACTTGGCTGAAATGTATGAGGGTGCTGAAGTACGAAGCTGCTGCATTCAAATGTAAGAAAGCAATGGCAAATGTCAGGGTCACATGATTCTTCCCCCCTTCACCTTCTACAGTTTCCTAAAGCACTGAGTTTCTTGACAAGCAACAGTTTGCTGTTGCATGCAAACATACTATGCTATGTTATGCTCAAACCACAGTTTGTCACATTTGACTGTGAAGAGTGAAGGAAGAGCAGGAGGAGGGAATAGCTCACCACAGCTCATTCAAACAGTGCCAAGCTATTGTTTGGGATTATATTTTAGTTAGAGCAACCAGTGTGGTGTTACGGCAGAAGCACACTTCACAAACCCACGTTGCTGCTGATTACCAGGGGCAGGAGAGTGGGGCGTTCAGAGTTGTGTGGACACACCAGTGGAGCCCTATTTGGCACTCCTGCTAGTGTGCCCATTCAGGCTCAACCTTGCCACCACTCTCCTCTGCCTATACCCCATCCATTCAAGTGGGAACAATTCAGTATCCTCCATGGCACCATCCCACTGTGTTGGTTGCTCCTGCAATTTGAGTTCAGTCAATAGTTCACATTAAGAAAGGGGAAAATCTTCACATGCTAGATAATTGTGTATTTGGGGGTAAGTTAGGATACAGGTATGGAGGGGCACATGATACCTGATTATTTAGAAATGACTTCTAAAGTTTTGAACTGGCAGATACCTTATAAATCACCAGTTTAGCTTTTGAGTTTGAGATGTTTTAAATGTTCAGTGTTCAACCCCCAGGTTGCCCTTAGCAGTGCTTTGTTTCTAGAACAAAAAAGGTGCCGGTACTCTGGGTAGTTGCCCTGGGTGCAAAATTCCCCCGGGACAGGGAAAAACAATTACCGTACTTTTCCGTGTATAAGATTAGGGGTTTCTTTTACTTAAAAATAATGTTAAGGGGGGGTAGTCTTATACATTGGGACAATCTCCCCCCCCCCATTTTCTTAATTTTGAGTCCCCCCAAAATAGGGAGCGTCTTATACACGGGGGCGTGTTATACAAGTAAAAATATGGTACGTGTAATGCGATTACATGTTTTACCGGCACTTCATTAAGATCTTGGTGTATAGTTATTACAGGATGCATGGTAATTAAATGCTGCACCACCATACCTTTTACTGTACTCTCAGTACCTGACTATGCAGGCATATTTTCACCACAGGGTCATACTGTTGTGTATTGAGTCAAAGGATTTTATATCTGTATTATTATTGTCTGTAATTGAATTAGGGTAAAGTAACTGCCTTTTGGTTCCAGAGGGTACAGCTACTATTGGTTCATTTAAGCTGCTGTATTTGGATCCTCTGTCTTATTGGTTGCCTCCAAAAGGCAGGACTGTGATTGCTTGATATTGTTCCCTCCAAAATGTATCCCTTCTAGCTTGTTCCCTGTCCCTATAAATGTAGCTCTCCCCTCCTCAGGTTTTAGTCTTGTTGCTTTTAATAAAGAAGCGTTACTAGAGAACTGTCTCCAGCATATTATGTCAAGAGAGCTGAAATCACAAACCCCACGTCACAACAACTGGTGACGAGGATGGGATCCGGAATGCTGAGGAGCGGTTAAACGCAGCCCTGCCTCAGAGTCCGGATTGTAGCTAAGAACAAGACTCACTGGCCGGCTGAGAAGACGACCCTGCCCACAGGACAATGGAGAGTCCAAGGGTATTGGAGCCCTTCCAGCCATCAGAGCCCCACACGTGGGAAGACTACGTCGAACGCTTCGAGTTCTTCGCAGTGGCTCAAGGGATCACCGATGCCAGCAAAAGAAGGGCCACATTCCTGAGCTACTGTGGGCCTGAGACCTTCAAGCTGGCCAAGGCATTGCTTGCCCCAGCGAAGCTAAGTGAGACATCTCTCAAAGATATTCTTGCCTGCCTAACAAGCCATTTAGCGCCTACTGAGACCAAGATGGCCCGGCGGATGGAGTTTCATAAGAGGCAGCAGCGTGCTGGGGAGTCTGTATCTGCATTTCTAGCTGAACTGCGGAAGCTCGCTCAGCACTGCGACTTCCAAGATCTGGAAGAGACTCTCCTGGATCGGTTTGTCGGTGGTCTGAGCAGCAAGAAAGCCAGAAGACGCATTGTGGCTAAAGAAGAGGTTACCCTTGCTTCAGCCTTGAAGGAGGCCACTGCCACGGAGAATTATGAAAGAGAGGAGCTTGATGCCAGTCGCAGGGCTCCTAAGCCACAGATAGAAGTTGTGCATGCCATGGACGAGCTAGAGGCTACTCCGAGCCAGAGCCCAGTCCGTGGGGTCGAGTCAGTGCGTCAGGCCTGCACAGTGCACAAAGATCACAGAGGCAGGTGCCCTGGTTGTGGCAGAAACCATGAGCGGAAGAGTTGTCGTTTACGGGATGCTATGTGCCGGACGTGCGGAAAGACAGGTCACATCGCCAGGGTCTGTAGATCGGCGGCGTTGGGAGCGACAGGAGCACCTAGACTGGAGCATTGCAGATCGCCCACAGCAAACCATGTTCTAAAGGACTGCCACTACGTAACGGAGATCAACGGGAGGGTCGTGCAGTTTCCAGCGCAAGGCAAGGCACACGTCAAGGTGAAGATTGAGGGTCAGCTGTGCGACATGGAGGTGGACTCCGGATCTGGATTCACTATCGTGTCGGACCAGACCGCGAGGACATTCTTCCCCAGGGGCAAGTTGCCCCCTCTGGAACCCTTCCCGGCAACTTTGCAGTCATACTCAGCGGGCCGCATCCATGTCATGGGAATGTGTGCCGTGAGAGTACAGTTCCGGGACAAACAGGCGGTACTGAAACTGGTGATTGCGAAGGGCAGTCGCCCCAGTCTCCTGGGCACTGACTGGTTCCCCGCCCTGGGACTGAGTATATCAGGGCTTAATTCAATCCAAACCTGCCCTGAGATGAGCGAGGCATTATGCAAAGAATTTGCTGGTCTCTTTAATGGAAAACTGGGTTGTTATAAAGGGCCCCCAGTTGACTTCGAATTGGACCCTGGGGTGGCCCCAATCCGACTCAAACCAAGGCGAGTGCCATTTGCACTGCAACCCAAGATTGAAGCAGAGCTGGATAAATTGGTCAAGCAGGGAGTTCTCTCACCCGTGGACTCCGCTAAGTGGGAGACTCCAATCGTCACGCCCCTTAAAGCAAATGGGGAAGTCAGGATCTGTGCTAATTACAAATGTACTATCAATAAGGCACTCAGGGGAAACTCATACCCCATTCCAGTCGTATCACATCTGTTGGCTAAACTGGCTGGGGGCAAGGTGTTCGCCAAAATTGACCTGGCACAAGCTTACCAACAGCTGCCAGTAACCCCACAATCAGCGTAAGCACAGACTATTGTCACACATAAAGGGGTGTTCAGAGTTAACAGATTACAATTTGGAGTTTGTGTGGCCCCAGGGATTTTTCAAGGGCTCATGGAACGCCTGTTAAGAGGTCTGTCGGGGGTCTTGCCATTTTTTGATGACGTTTTGATTGCTGGAAAAGACCCACAGGAACTGGTTGCGCATGTCCGTGCAGTGTTGCTCAAGTTCAAGGAGGCGGGGTTGCAACTAAAAAAGGAAAAATGCAGTTTTGGGGTGCCAACTGTGGAATTCTTGGGGTTTAAAATTGATGCATCAGGCATCCACCCCACAGATGCTAAGGTTAAGGCCATCATTGAGGCACCACGACCACAGAACAAGACGGAGTTGCAGTCATTCCTGGGACTTATTAACTTTTATCATTCGTTCTTACCCCAGAAAGCTTCGGTAGCTGAACCATTACATAGACTGTTGCAGAAAAAGAATGTGTGGCGATGGGGGCAGGAGCAGCAGAAGGCTTTTGACTCCTTGCAAGGAATGCTGAGTAGCAAGAGCGCCCTTGCTCATTATGATGAATCGAAGCCGCTGGTCCTGGCATGTGATGCCTCTCAATACGGCCTGGGGGCAGTGCTGAGTCATAGGGAACCGGATGGGTCGGAAAAGCCCATCTCTTTCTATTCCCGTACGTTGTCGCCCACGGAGCGCAACTATGCTCAAATTGACAAAGAGGCGCTTGCAATTGTGGCAGGAGTCAAAAAGTTCCATGATTATGTGTACGGTCGCCATTTCTCCATTGAAACGGACCACAAACCACTGTTGGGGTTGTTCAACCCGAACAAACAAACGCCACAAATTCTCTCCCCCAGAATGTTGCGTTGGTCTATATTCCTGAACGGGTTCCAGTACACCTTGACCCATGTGCCGGGAAAACGGTTGTGCCACGCTGATGCGCTGAGTCGATTGCCCCTTCCTGGCGGGAGCAATGAGGATCCTGCTCCAGCGGAGCACATAATGATGCTGGAAACACTTCCGGGGGCTCCTGTAACGGCTACTGATATTGCTGAGAAAACGAAGAAAGATGCTGTTCTCCTCCGTGTGCTCACTTGGGTGGGGAGGGGGTGGCCAGGTGGTCCGCATGAAGACAAATTCAGGCCTTATGCGACAAGGCAGCACGAGTTATCCATGCATAAGGGTTGTCTCCTGTGGGGAGATAGGGTGATCATCCCAGCACCACTGAGAAACAGGGTTCTTGAGACGCTTCACATGGGACACCCGGGAATGCTCAGGATGAAGTCGCTAGCCCGATGTTATGTGTGGTGGCCTGGAATGGACCAGAACATAGAACAATGGGTACGAACATGCAAGGCATGCCAAGAGGTGCGGCCAGAAGTGGCCAGAGCACCAGTTCACTGGTGGGAGCAGTCCAGATCTCCCTGGAGCTGGCTGCACTTAGATTTTGCTGGGCCATTCCAGGGGAAGGTCTTTTTGGTTATCGTCGATGCATATTCCAAATGGTTAGAAGTGGCGATGGTCCCTAGCATGGCATCAGCTGCTGTAATCAAGGTGTTGAGGCAGCTGTTTGCAACCCATGGGTTACCTGAGACCATTGTATCAGATAATGGGGCAGCTTTTGTATCCCAGGAATTCAGGGCATTCTTGGCTGATAACTTCATATAGGGGGTCAAATCCGCGCCCTTTCACCCATCCTCCAATGGGCAGGCGGAGCACATGGTAAGAACAGCCGAAGAATCCATTGCGCGCTTAATGGAGGGTAACTGGTCAGCTCGCATCGCGCGAATGTTATTTTTGCAGCATGCGACACCGTGTACTGTGATGGGAAGTCGCCAGCTGAGCTGCTCTTGGGTAGAAGATTGGTAACGGTGTTGGATTATGTCCACCCGGATAAAATGCCAAACCGCAATTCAAGAGCAAACCCCCAAGCTGAGACTGACACAACAAGGTATTTCGCCCCTGAAGATCTGGTCTGGGTGAGGAACTATTCACGAGGTTCGCGGTGGGTGGCTGGTGTGGTCACCTGGGCTAGTGGACCTGTGTCCTATTATGTGACCTTGGAAAATGGGCAAGTTTGGAAGAGACATATAGATCAGCTGAGGCGCCGGGCGCTCAGCAGGGAGGAGTCTGATAATTCATCCCTGGCTAACGACGCAGAGCTGCAAGACCAGAGTGAAAATGGCCCAGAGGTGCAATCACCAGGGGCTTCAGCAAATGAACCAGGGTCTGCTAGTCCTCAGGATGACGAGGTACAGGTAGGGGACCCTGAGATGTCTGGGACTCCATCTGTTCCTGACGAAACCCCTATAGCAGCCCCCCCACCACTGGTGACACCCAATCCAGAACCGGCAACACCTGTTGTCAGGAGATCAAGCAGAAGTTGTAGGACCCCACAGTACCTGAGAGATTACGTCTGCTGTGCTCACTAGGGGGGGAGGGGTGTTGTGTATTGAGTCAAAGGATTTTATATCTGTATTATTATTGTCTGTAATTGAATTAGGGTAAAGTAACTGCCTTTTGGTTCCAGAGGGTACAGCTACTATTGGTTCATTTAAGCTGCTGTATTTGGATCCTCTGTCTTATTGGTTGCCTCCAAAAGGCAGGACTGTGATTGCCTGATATTGTTCCCTCCAAAATGTATCCCTTCTAGCTTGTTCCCTGTCCCTATAAATGTAGCTCTCCCCTCCTCAGGTTTTAGTCTTGTTGCTTTTAATAAAGAAGCGTTACTAGAGAACTGTCTCCAGCATATTATGTCAAGAGAGCTGAAATCACAAACCCCACGTCACAACACATACCATCCAACATCCTGCTGTGACACAGGCTTGCAGCTCCTTCCCCAAGCCCAGGAAGCGTTTGCCCAGCTTAGGGAAGGAGGTGTGATGCTCCGAGATCTCTCCCTCCTCCTTTGTTCCCAAAAGATGGCAATACTGCATAATGTTGCATACAGCCGGAAAAAAACCCACTGGCCTTTAGGTTGAAAAGTGGTTTTCCATACCTATTTTGAAGATTTAGTTAACGTGGAGAAATTACAGAAACTTATGGCATGTTTGTATATGTTTTTTTAACGCATGGGGACTGTATATATGGGAGCAGGGAAGCAGCCAGGTTGGAATGGCTTTAGGTTTCAGAGCAGTATTAGGTTGCTTAAAAACATGCAAAAAATTTATGGTACATCCCCTCCCCAAGATAGTTATTTGCAGGCCAGCTGCAAAAACTCCCAACCACTAGCTATCAAACTATTCTGCCCAGCCCCCAATTAAACAGGTGAGGTATGTCTGGTCTCTATTAGCCACCCGCCATGAATTCTCATTTAAGCAAGCCTTAGTGGCTGATGTTTCCATTTATTAGTGTATTTCAGTGATACGTATACCATAGATTCTTAGATAAATGAACCCAAAAGATGGATAGCTCAGTTGGTTATAGCATGGTGCTGACTATGTCAAGGTTGCAAGTTCAGTCCCCGTAAGAGACAGCTGCATATTGCTGCTTTGCAGGGAGTTGGACTAGATAATTCTCAGGGACCCTTCTAACTCTGAGATAAAGCTTCTACGTGAGGTAACAGATCAGCCAATTGCTGCCTTATAATCTGTCTCATGATTTCAGCATCTCTAACAGGGATGGAGTATCATGGCCCTTCCAGATGTTGGCTACCCAATTCCCTCTACCCCTGGCCATTGGCAATGCTCTCTGGGGCTTCTGGGAGTTGTAGTTCAGCAGTAGCTCGAAGGCCCAGGTTCCCCTACTGCTATATTCTGCTTATCTGATGAAGTTGCTTCCAATGTTTCAGCAATATAATACTAGGGAAAGGGCTGAAGGGTTGAAGGGTAGAGCATCTGTTTTGCATACAGGAAGCCCCTGGTTCATTCCCTGTCACCTCCAGGAATAGCCAGGAAAGATTCCCTGCCTGGAACCCTGGAGAGCTGCTGCCAGTCAGTGCTGACAATACTGGGCTAAATGGACCAAAGGTTTGACTCAATACAAGGAAGCTTTGTATGTTTCCCCTGATAAAAAAGCAGAAAAGTATTTTAAAACATTTCCACAATGTGTAGCGTCTCAGAGTCAGATTGACAGGTGAAAGACCACAAAAGGGCCTTTCAAAAGTAATATAATTTTGAAGTTGTGAAAGCTTTTGCGCATGAAGCCTTTGCGACTGCAATTCTGAGGTTTACCAGGCTCCTGGAAACGAATGCATTTTTTTACTTGCAGTTCCATCTTTCAAAATTATCAGTTGTGAACAATTCAGTGGGAGTAGTACAGGATTTCGATCCAAGCTTAGTGCTTTTGTATTCATGTCTATTTTCAGGGCAGCGTTACTGGTATCCATGCCCATGTTCTGGAAAGAAAATAAGGGCTTTGCAACAAAGTGCCTTTTGTTTTCCCGAGAACTAAAACAGCTGCATACAGACCAAACAATAAAAATAAACTCCTGCCGAACTACCTTCTAACACACGGGGGTTCTGGAGAGAGGAAACCAGGGATATTTAGAGGTATAAAGTGACTCATTGTGCTAGCAAAAGAATGTTATAAGGCAAGCCTGTGGCTTGGAGTTGCATCTGTTACCTTTCTAGTCAGTACTGACGGGCATTTAGGAAGGGAAGCAGGGGGCGGGGGCTTAAATTGAATAATGCCTAATACTGACTGCATTGTACTAGACTAACTTGCAGCCCAGTCCACAAGATACATAGACCAAAGAACTTGGACTCAGTCCCAAAGGCATTCACTATTGAATTTTAACCTATGGAGACTGAAAGCAGCATTTCTGTACTGTTTGGTCATTTGCATTGCATTTTCAACATTGAAAAAGCACATCTTAATGTTTTCTATTAACGTATGTTGGCATGCATAACAAAAAGCAATTTATCTTTTTTTTAAAAAAGTGTGTGTGTGTGTATGTTACAGTCTTGTCTCATGTTTGCCTTTCTGACAGTTTATAGACGCCAGCAATGGATAAGGTTGCTATGTGAAATGGAAAACAATGAAATATGTATTTCTCTTGGTATTCACAGTCTGAAAAGCACATCTGTGTAAAGCATTCATCTTAAATGGGTGGAAAGGATTCCCCCCCTCCCCCAATAAATGAATCAAAATGTCTCTTAAATTAAGAGGAATACAAAAAATGGCCATTTTGCTTACACTTTTCTTCCTCTTGTGTCTTTTAGGTCAGTTTCATGAATTCAAAAGAAACTTACCAGTGATTTCTGGGTGCCTGGGCTGGTTGACTTGTGTATTTGTAAGTACTGATATGTTTTATGACTACTTTGTACCTTACAGGAAGTTCCTCCCCCCCCCCATCTTTATGTGCTTTATTTGTAAAAAAATAAATAGAAATGAGGTGTTGATGTTCATATTTTGATTAAACAGCTGTGTTTTTCAGCACAAAATGGCTGCTATGGGCAGCAAAAGAAAGGGCTACTAGTGAGTGCCATCACAAAAAACATAGTGTATTTATAAATATATATTAAAAGGTTACATGTTGATTTTCCATAGATTTTAGTGTACAACACACATACACGGTTGAAATAAATAGCCTAAAACTTTGGGTGCAATCATACTTGCTCCATGCATGGAACATGCCGTGGAGACCTTTTCTCCCTGCCCCCCATGGCATCTTCATGCCTAACCACTGCTGCTTTCTTCTCACGCTACATTGCAACCAGACTATAAACTTCAAATTGGGCCCTTCTGTGTCTCGTACAGAAGCACTCAGCTACTGACTCCTCTTCAGGATCTGCATGCTGTGCTGCTCCACCTTTTGCTGAGGGTAGCCTATATCACAGTTATACTGATGCTTCATTGAGAGGTAAGGACTCATTGTCTGCCTCAGCTGCCTAGCAGCAATGTAATAATTAGATGAACAAAATAGTCTAGGTGCTTAAGCTAAATAAGAGAGTTAGGATTTGATGGAGGTACTTTTAAATTGGTATGCCTGCGTTCTGCATAAAGCAGAGATGGGGGAATGTTTGGCCCTCCAGATGTTGTTGGATTACAACTCCCATTGTCCCGGTTTATTGTCTGATGAGGGTTGAAGTTCAACAACGTCTGAAGGGCCGCAGGTTACCCACAGCCGGATGATACCCTTCTCATGAATGTTCTTTACTTACCCTGTTCACAACATGGAATAATTAAGACTGCAATCCTCTGAACATTTCCTTGAGAGTAAGCCCTGTTGAATTCACACTGTGCAGAATATTTAGAATGTAGAATTCAAATAAAAATCCCATTCTGAAACATGGATCTACATACAATAGTGAATATTTCCATTCTCTCTTGTAATTGGTGTTTGTGTAATGGTGGTGGTGGGGGGGGTGAATGAGCAAAACATTTACATGGACACTAGAATTTTCAAAGGATGCTTCCAGATGGGAAAACAGGTTGTCCAGATACTGCAATTGGGTGGTTGGCAGCATTTCTTTTAAATTTATCAGAATTCCCCCCCCCCAAAAAGAGTGAATCCAGATTAAATTAGGGGTGGAATATGGGATAGCATTTTGATTCCAACAACTTTGTGTGGATGCTGCAAAAAAATGACATGCAGGTGGAGCACCCACTTGTCTGGAAGCACCCTGTGGTGTAAAACATTGAATTTGTTCTCAGCTGAAAGAATCGTGAGTATGTTTGTTTGTTTGTGTGTGTGTGTGTGTGTGTGTGTTTTAATCATATTTGCTTAACCTGGAATGAAAAAAAACAATGAGTCCTGAACACTGACCCCTCAAAAAAGGCAAGCTGACTGAGGAAGAAATATTGACCTATGAAATATCAACCCTGCATTTTTCTACTTGTGGGTTTCATTCTGGTTTTGGTCAAATGAGAAGACATATGTGATCAAGCAACCAGCTTTCAGGTTACAGTGAGCAGGCTGTGTAGTTCATATATCGAATAATGAAGCATTATATGAAACAAGACTGATATTTAGTCTGTGCAAAGTTAACAGCAAAAGTCAAATTGACTTAGGATTTTATCCAAGTGAATTTCTTTAAAACAGCTGAGACCAGAATTTGATGTGTGTCTACTTGGAAGTAAGTCCCCCATATTCAGTTGGACTTCACTCCAAGTGTGCTTTAGGATGGCGGCCTAAGACACATTGATAGGGTCATGAAACAAATCTTACATTGCAGCTGATAATCCATGCTCTGTCATTGAAAGGATTTATGGTACTGTTTAGGAATTATTTATCAGAAAAAGTCTGCAATGGATTCTGGGCTGATTCACACATGCTTTGCATTACTTGATGTGTCGTTCCTTGATTGCTCAAACATTCAGTTGCAAATCCACTTAACTGGAAAGCATTGTCTTAAGTACTATGAGACAGTATGGAAGTTCTAGTATTTAAGCTGTTCTTTGTCATTCATGGGGATGCAGGTGGTGCTGTTGGTTAATCCACAGAGCCTAGGACTTGCCGATCAGAAGGTCAGCGGTTCGAATCCCCACGACAGGGTGAGCTCCCGTTGCTCAGTCCCTGCTCCTGCCAACCTAGCAGTTCGAAAGCATGTCAAAGTGCAAGTAGATAAATAGGTACCGCTCCGTCGGGAAGGTAAACGGCATTTCCGTGCGCTGCTCTGGTTCGCCAGAAGTGGCTTAGTCATGCTGGCCACATGACCCAGAAGCTGTACGCGAGATGAGCACCACAACCCCAGAGTCCGCCACGACTGGACCTAATGGTCAGGGATCCCTTTACCTTTACCTTGTTGTTCATGCATACATGTCATCATGAGATCCTGCAGTTGTTAAGGGATGAATATTGAGCTTGTGAACCAACCTCCACACAATATATTATATGTTGCCCTATTCAGGCATTCATCATCTTCAAGGTTAAATCAACACAAGAGAGAGGAAAGCAGGAATGAGTGGGCTAGCTTTGTGCTTATCCCATTGTTGTCACCTTCCACAACTTGTAGTTTTTGATATTCTAGGGACCCCTTCATGTTTTCACAGATGTATTCTGTAACATGAAATTCATGGAACAATAGTGCATTTGTGGAGGAATTATAATGAATCACCCACACACCTATCCAATGTATTAGTTATTCTGTGATGCTTTCCCAATGCTATCACATTATTGCCATCTTGAGGGACACTCTTGTGCTATAGTACAACAAAGAAGCAAAAATGTGGCAAGATTTTAGCAGGAAGTTATGGGATGTTCACTGATTGGAAGTGAAGCAGTATGGCCATTGCAAAATAAGATGAACTCTTGAATGGGGCTTGTATCACACAAATAAGTAATAAGAAACTGTTCATCCCAGTGAGTTTACAGAGCCAGTGTGATGCAGTTGTTAAGACTAGGATCAAGGGTAAAGGTAACTGAATGCAGCTCAATGTTAACCCACAGCGCCATCCGCATCCCTAGGATCAAAGTTACCCAGTTTCAAATCCCCACTCAACCACAAAGATCACAAGGTGACCTTAGGCTGAGAAATAGTGACTGCTGCTTCTAACTTGCAATTTGTGCTGCAAATTGTCTGGGCTTTCACTTCATAGTGTGTGTTTCTTATCTCTGCTTGTTTTTGCTGAGTTGTTTTGTATCCTATGTTTAGAGGCATGGTGTTGGGCAAATACAAACTTTTATTCGAAAGGTACATTTATGGAATGAAGGAGAACTACTGGAAGACTAGTAAATCAAGAGTGAGATAAATTGATGTGGTTTGTTTTTTTTTGTATTTTGCAATTACATCATGTTTTATAATATTTTTGCAATTACGGTACATAGTATGTATGTTTTTTAATGGTCTAAAAATGAAAGAGGATGTTTGATCACAGAAATGGCAAATTAGGGGAAACTGGTGGAAAGTATTTTTCAAGATAACATAGCCATGCATTTAGAAGAAAAAGCCTTGTTGAAGAGAGCCAGCATGGCTTCTGCAAGGGCTAGTCCTGATGCATGAACCAGTTAGTTATTTGAGGGTGTCATCAAGCATATAGAAAGAGGTGATCTGGTTGATATAGCATACTTGGACTTTCAAAAACTTTTGATAACGTGCAGTAACCAAATAATTGGTTAAGTAGCAGGAATAAATGGTCAGTCTCCAAATGGAAAAATGGAGAAAGGGTTGTCCCTCAAGGTTTGGTATTGGGACCTGTGCTTTTTAACTTGTTCATAAACAAGCAGTGAGGTGGCAAAGTTTGCTGACAGTACTAAATTGCTCAGGGTTGTTAACAATATATTTTAAAGAGCTCCAAAAGGAGTGAATGGGCAGGCCACTCCACTCCCCAATCTTGTGGTCTGGGCCTGTTGGCTGCATTCAGCCCCATGCCTCAAGGATGGCCCTGTTCATCCTTGGAAAGGAAAGGGCGCTCTCCCTAACTGACTGATTCATATACTTTTGTGAGTGAGGGAGTCTGTTTTGTTTTTTTAAAAAATATATTATTAGTCTTACTATTATTTAACCTCTGCTGTGATATAACTTTATACTTTGGTATGATTTTAGAGGAATTCCTGTTAAGGTAAATACCGGTAACTGGTACAGAACTGGCATCTTAAAATCTTTGGTAGTGCAAATCAAGATTTCAGAAAGCTAGGTTAGGAATACATTTGATCAGGGGCCAGCAGACTTTTTCAGCAGGGGGCCGGTCCACTGTCCTTCAGACCTCGTGGGGGGCTGGACTATATTTTGAAAAGAATATGAACGAATTCCTATGCCCCACAAATAACCCAGAGATGCATTTTAAATAGAAGCACACATTCTACTCATGTAAAAACACCAGGCAGGCCCCACAAATAACCCAGAGATGCATTCTAAATAAAAGGACACATTCTACTCATGTAAAAACACGCTGATTCCTGGACTGTCCGCGGGCTGGATCTAGAAGGCGATTTGGCCGGATCCGGCCCCTGGGCCTTAGTTTGCCTACCCATGCATTTGATGGTATTTTATGAATTTAATAATTATATACTACTTTCTGTAGGGTAGCCCTTGAATGGAATCTTATTGAGTGAAATTTACTGAACAGGTCAAGATGGTAGATTGTCTAATTCTCCCCCTTTCCCTCTTTGGAGTGTGCATGTAAGTATGTGCGCGCGTGTACACACCCCTCCCAATATTTCAAGGGTGGATTGATTCATCTCCAGATATAAAAACAAAATCACTTAGCGCAAGCCATTCATTCATCATAGAAGATGGTGCAGTAAAAGGTTAACTGCTCAGTGGATGGATGAGATCTACTATAAATAACTGTGCTGTTTAGAGGCCTGGCGATATAAGTTTACGGCAGGTAAAAGAGAGCTTTTACCCACTTAGCACAATGTTTGATAAAGATAGTACTATAAAAACATCTGTGTGTCTGATTGGAAAGAAAATGCAGCTCTTAATGAAACATGTAAAGTACGTGCAATGTGAAAACAGGTGAAAAGGGTGGTTTTTAATTTTTTTAAAAAAAGAACAACTTGAATTTAAATCCATGTTACAACAGTACCTGACTATTTCAAACAGGCTGCTGACTTCCCTCTTTAAAAATTTAAAACCATGAAGGTAAATTCCAGAACTGTTGTTATGTTTAGCTAAAGTTCTACTCACAGGCTACATTAATTCCACATATGCCAATGGGATTTAAGTAGCCTTTGCCCAGGGTTCTACTTTAGGCCACAATCCTGCATGCATAGAACAGTTTATGAGCTGCTTCTCATAGAGGTCCAGTGGAACCCTCTTGTCTTACACTACTCTCCTTCTGTTCTTACACTACTCTCCTTCTGCAACGTGACATGACTGCAACCCCTAGCCATCCCATGCTTAACATTAGCACACCAAGCATCCTGCTGTTTCTCAGGTCTCTATTTCTGCTTCTGCTTCGACTACTTCAGGGGGATGGCTATAAGGGCCTCAAATCCAAGGGAATGACCTGTCAAAGGGCTCAGTGTACCTGGCATAGATATGGTATGTCAGGTGGTAGAAGAAACAGTAGTAATGAGCCCTACAAAAACAGTAGTAATGAGTCCTACAAAAAGCCACTCTGCACGCTGCATGAAGAGCGTTGTGGCCCTTCTATTTTAGGTAAAGAAGACAGGAAAGTCAAGGTGGAGCGAGTTCTTTTTGGTATGAACATCAGTGGGGAGCAACATACTTGATCAGCTGCCACTGTTCTCTTAATTTGTTTTAATAAGTTGTGTTACTAAGTTGTGATTATTTAAGCTTTGGTGCTCCCTGTTTTACCCCATTGCTCCCTATTGCTCTTCTGAAATGGGCATGCTGGCTCAGGATACAGAAGTAAAGCGTTAAGAAGACAAAGTAGGAATATAACGCAATGGCTGGGGAGAGAGCCTTCTCCATGGTGGTGTCCCACCTGTGTTTTTTCTGGTGCCTACATTGTTAACTTTTTGCTGGTGAGCAGAGTAGGCCACTTTAAACCCTAGTTTTATTCTGCTTTGACCAACTGTTTAAATTTGTTATACTAGTATATTTATATTGTATTTGTATTGTAGATTACCACATTCTTAAATTTATTTTATTGTGTGGAAGCCACCCTGGCATACTCTATTTGAAAGGTGCAGTAAAAACACCTAACTGTGTACAGAATACCCATGTATACACAGTAGCAGATTGTGCAGAAACCTGCCTGTTCAGATGTACGTAAGCTTTGTTTCTGGAGCTTAAAAGAAGAGCGATTTACAGTGGTACCCCACAAGACGAATGCCTCGCAAGACGGAAAACCTGCTAGACGAAAGGGTTTTCTGTTTTGGAGGTGCTTCGCAAAACGAATTTCCTATGGGCTTGCTTCGCAAGACGAAAATGTCTTGCGAGTTCCTGCGGTTTTTTCCCCCTCCCCCCCCCCCTTTTCTAAGCCGCTAAGCCGATAAGCCGCTAAAAGCCGCTAATAGCGCTAATAGCGCTAATCCGCTAAGCCGTCAATGGGCTTGCTTCGCAAGATGAAAAAACCGCTAGACGAAGAGACTCGCGGAATGGATTAATTTCGTCTTGCGAGGCACCACTGTATCAGTTTCTTCACTTTCATTACCAGGTTTTGATCAGCTTCATGTGGACATGAACCTTTATAGTCATTTTTGTTTTCTTTATATGTTAGTTATAGAAACTTGCTCTATTTCTTTGTTATGCTGTACGTAGTTTCTACAGTAAGACTATGTCAAGGGTTTGCCTCCTCCCCTAGTTCAGCTTGTATTATTTGGTCATCCCCACTTTAACCCCAGTCTGTTGGAATTTTAATTTTTTTTGGAGGGGAGAGCTTGAAAAACAAACAAAGATACTGCAATTCAGAGAATTATATGCGAAACTTTGGAATATGGCAGGTTTGAACTAATTTGATTTGGGTCATTTGGGTTGGCTATGGAATCTGTGAAAATCTGAAAACGGTTCAAAATATTTTGGAATGACAAGCAATCTTCAGTGAGTGGCAATCCCTTTCTTCCTACATTATGAATTTCTTAAAATAAATAAATTGCTTTTGGTAATTCACGCACATCCAATGTAGGTGTAGACATTTGAATTATAAATGGTTTCTTGGTAAAATATCAGACTGTAAATCTTTATCTTATATTTGGTAGGGTAAATAAAAAATTAGGGAAAATGAAATAATGTGATGATTCTTTTACAAAATAGGGTTATGTAAATTGTTACATCTCTTTTTAGTTCTTTTTGCTTGTCTTTGTAATTTTGTTATAATTAGTTATTCTTTTAGTGATGAAGTGTTGCATTGGCTGTACACACAAGTTTTCTCTAATTTCATTTATAACAAAAAGAACAAAAATTGTAGTTTGTTTTTAATGTTTAATACTTTTTCAGCTTAAAACAAGATAGGGGAGAATATAATAAATACATATATACAGCCATTATATCATTACATAATGCAAATAAGATGTAACAAACATGTTACAAGAATAAACTAAGGAAACAAAAAATAATAATAATTATTTATGTAGCCCACTGGTATATACAGATGCTCATAGTTTTTCTCTTCTAAATTTTGTTGACTTGCAACTCCAAAGTTAGCCTGAAATACATTTCAAATCCCATATTACTTAACATGGATGGTGCTTTGGGTAGCTATGTAAAGATACAAGTGCACACAATTTACCTTTAGGGAATCTACTTTACTTTATTCAGAATGGCCATATCCCATAATTTTACAATATATTCTATGATCATCTGATTGGTTTTCCAATACTTTATGTAAACAATTCGAGCTGCCACACTCATATAAAATAGGCCATCTATTATCTAAAATTCATACCTAACTTGGATACCTTAAGGATGCCTTCTATCATATCAACCTGCACGGGAATTCAGATCTTCCACAGAGGCCTTTCTCAAGAGTTGCAAAACTGAAGGGGGTGCCAAAAAGGGAGAGGACTTTTTCATGAGTGCTTCCCAGATTTTGGAATTCCCTCTCCAGGGAAATTCGTCTGGCACCTACAGTGTTCTTTTTTAGGTGCCAGGTTAAAAGTGTGTGTGTGTGTGTGTGTGTGTGTGTGTGTGTGTGTGTGTGTGTTTAATCAGCCAATTCAGTTGAAATGATTTTTTAGATCTAAGGGGAAAGCAGTGTATTTTAAACACTGGAGCTGAGTTAATCCAGTCCGCTGAATTTGGAATGTGTGAAGGTTTGTGTTTTATAGGATCTAGTTATTGTTTCTCATTAAGAATTGTGTTTATTGCTGCTACAATTTATTTCCAAAATCTCATCACTTGTTTACCTTGCTAGCAATGGTGATAAAAATCTCCTTGCTGTTTGTCATGTTTCCAGCTATTTTCAGAACAATCCTGCTGCATCTTTGATGCTTTTACTAGAGTCATATACTGTATCATCTAAAGTGGCTCCTTAACTTTTTCAAGTCTCTTAAACTGAGTAATCTTATTTTATACAGTTTGTCTTCCCACTTGCCTTTGCCTTATGTTCAATATTCACTGTTGGATAGGGCACTATTTAAGTTAATTGCAAAATTTTGTGTCTTCTATACCTAACAGTATGGATGTACTTGGCTACCATTGAAGAAGTTAAACCCAGTCCCCCCCTCTATATTATAGAGTGAGATTGTTCCAAAAAGAAGCCATTTATAGTATCAGTAAGCTGCTTCTCCAAACCATGTACAGATGTGTCATTCAGCCAGTTAATATCGGGGTTGTTGAAATCATCCATTATTATTTTTTTCTCTGGCAGATTTTGCCACTTCATTAATATCTTTCAACATACTGAGTTGCTTGGCTGCTTCTTCTTTTACATGGCTTATATCATATCATGCCATCACAGCACATTCTGCAGTTTCAAGTTAATTGCTCAATTAACAGCGGTATTCATAAAGTGCTAGGAAAATTCCACAACTAATGATTTGGACAATTTCAAAATAGGTTGGTATTTCATAGTTTTAAATGTCAGGCATGCCAGTATATGCAGGCACAGGATCATCTAAGCTTTGAACTCTTATGTAGGTATAGAGGCTAGAATTTGTGAGGGGAGTTTTTCAGCACCACCCCTTCCTTGTATTGGGGAGTTCTGCGGCCACCTTTTTAACCTCCTGGATTCCTGGGGGGAAAATTAAAAATATAAATTGACTCCTCAGTTGCTTATGGTTGTATTTTACCAGAATGAAATAATAAGCCACATTAATAGGCTTTTGTAATCTACCATCTTGGTCTTGGTGAGCTTTGTGATGGTTTCTTGTCAGTGCTTTTGACTGGATACTTGAATGTATGAGAACCATTGTTTATAAGTCTCTTGCATCCTTTTTTTTTGCATCTGCCACATTGCCTGGATATTGGAGGTGGCGGATACTATTATTCAGCCACAACATACCATTTTACTAGAGGAAAAAGACCCTCCCCCCTCCCCCCCGCCTTGGGGATATGACAATTGTGCCTGTAGATTCTTTGCCGAATCTAAAAACATTTTCATAAGTACTACAAAGGAATAGGGTAGAGGGCATAGACACACAGCTCTGAAAAAAGGTAAATTACCTGTAATGTTAATGCTTTCGTACAAATTATCACTGAAAGACACAATACTGGTGATAATCTGAAGTAAGCAAAAATAAAACAACAGTTCAGAAACATTGTGTGATCTAGCCAAACATAAGCACATTTAGCAAAAGGTAAAGGTAAGCCCCAATGAACACAGTGAGCCATACTTCTGGTTAAACAAGCAGAGGATTGGGATTGGTAATACCCGGTGTTTGTAATTTGAAGTATCTGCTTGAGTCCAGGTAACTGGATTTACACCTGTGTTTAAGGATTACATGCGTCTCTAAACAATGCCTTGCTAGGAAGGTGTTAATCATCAGGCTCAGGAAAGTAATAATAATATGTATAAAATGTTAGTTGCTGCAGTGATATTCAGGTCGTCTTCTCAGGACTGTTTTTGTAATCTCATAGATACCTCAAGGACAACACAATTTACATGCTCTAACAAAAAAGGAAAAGAGAAAAAAAAAGAATTATATTACCCCTTTTGGGCATGCAACAAACTACCATTAACATTTTTTCATCGGTATTCTTTTTAGAGTTTTCTAAACTGAACACTACAATGCTAACAGCTTATTTTTATAAAGAGGTTATTACAGTACTTTCACATCTTTATAGTACTGTAGTAAAGCTGAATTTACTACTATAGTGAAGGTAGAGTGAGGCTAAAGCCAGAGTCAACATAAAAATGATTCAACACCCTTTGCAGATAGGGCGGGGGAAAGACCTTCTTGACTTGAGATCTGATACTGTACATAGCTAGAGGGCAGTTGTTTAAGGGTTGCCAATAAAATGTGCACACCACTGACAACAGCTGCTTTCTTATTGGTTCAGCATTGAATACTGAAATGTGAGGGATACCTTTTCTTCTCTGTAAATACTTGATTAACATCAAATGTTTAATAAGAGTCACATGCACAAATGGAAAAGAGAAACCATCCTCAAGATTAAGTGTCTGAGACTGGCTGGGAACAAATCCAAATACCTGATTTTGTACTGTTGTGCCTACAAATTACTCTTTTAAGTATTGTGGTGTAAAACCTTTAAGGTGCTCCTTTTAATTTGAGCGTGCTGACAAGGAAATATAGATTTGTTTACGTGTATAGAATTAAAGTAAACTTGTGCGCTGGGAATTGGCAAATCACATTGAGACCAATCCGGTGCGGAAATTGATCTTATTATACTGCATGGGGATGATGCCTGATCCTCTCTAATATGTGAGGGCAGCACATGACACAAGCAAGGACTTGTCACAATACATATGTCAGAATTTTTTCCCCTTCCTAGAGTAGGAGAGAAAAAGTAGGGAAAAAACTCGGCACTGTGCTGAATTATTTGGCTTGGGTGGAAGCTGTGTTCACCTCTGTTTGCACATGCTTCTTCTGCATGTTCTGTTGCAGCCTTCCATAATCACATGTCCCATTATCCTTGACCATTGGCCATGGTGGCTGGTGATGGTGGGAGTTGGTGCCCACCATATCCGGCAACTCAAGCCTAGGGAAGGCTGCTCTAGCATATTCCATACCAAGTAACTTGCATCATACACTTGCATTCAGAATTATGTAAGGGAGCATGGTCCCACTCTATTCTGCCTTGGTCAGACCACACCACTGTCCAGTTCTATGCAGCACAATTTAAGAAGGATATTGACAAGCTGGAACGTACGCAGAGGAGGGCAACCAAGATGATAAAGGATCTGGAAACCAAGCCTTATAAGAAGTGCTTGAAGGAGCTGGGTATGTTTAGCCTGGAAAAGAGGAGAGTGAGAGGGGATATGATACATGGGCTGTTACATGGAGGATGGAGCAAGCTTGTTTTCTCCTGCTCTGGAGGCTAGGACTTTGAACCAATAGATTCAAGTTACAAGAAAGGAGATTCCGACTAAACATCAGGAAGAACTTCCTCACAGTAAAGCTGTTCAACAATGGAACGGACTCCCACAAGAGGTGGTGACTCTCTTTCCTTGGAGGTTTATAAGCATGGGTTGGAGGTCCACCTGACATGTATGACTTAGTTGAGATTCCTGCATTATAGGGGGTTGGACTAGATGACCATTGGTATCCTTTCTAGCTCTACAATTCTGATTCTCAGCCCCTAAAAGGACTGTTCCTCTTCAGGGATCCAGGCAGTCTGGGATAGGATCCTTGTACTGCTGTTTCCTTGTACTTCTTTCCTTTACTTCTAAAACCTTCTGTTGCTGCACAATATAAAACATTCAAAGACTTGGGCTTGAGACTGACTGCCCATCCCAAACCTGAGTGATTTATTGCTATATATGCAAAATTTTCTTGAGAAAGGGAAAATTTACCCCTTTTCTTTCCTCCCTCCTGAAAAGCTCCCTACCATGGGAAGGGGGTGTTTAATGCAGTGCATACCCACTTGTTATACCTGATTCCCTTACTATAAACCTCAATGGGCTCAAGGAAGCCAATTCCCTGTCCCTACTCCCACTTGAATGGACATGTCCAATATTCTGGTAGTCCTGGAAATGAAAGGTCCTTGTCACCCTGGGCTTTTTTTAAATTAAAAAGTGTATTTTAATATAAATACTTTCCCTGAGCAAAGAAAAACTAATACCATATTTTTGAAAGGCACTATTGCACTTCCAAACTGATAGGTAAGGACTATCCAAGTTAGGTATTAAAAGAAAATTTACTACTGCTGCTGCTGCTACTACTATTGTTATTGGTTCAGAAGCCTTTTGAAGCTCTTTATTGTTCTTGTCTAGGAAGACAATAAGATTTTTGAGACAGTTTTATTTTTTAAATATAAGATTTCCCCTCATAAGAAAAGTTCAGGTTGAAACTGAATAAATAAGTCTGCCAATTTCCCAAGGGTGAGACCACTGCTTTCCCATGCCTCTTTTTAGCTACAATGACAATGACACTTTGATAGACAAGGTTACCTATTCTGACATAACAGACCTTCTGCTGCTTAGCTGGCTTTTCTTACTGAGGCTTAGCCTTATGAAATTTATTAAAATTTAAATGGTATTGTGAGTGCTATCATTGTACAAATGAGTGCTTAATTGTCTTTTTTTCTTCTAAGAGTGCCAGCAATGACTTCGTAGATTAAAATCACCTTTGTGAGAATATCAGCATTTATCCAGTAACCACTGAAAAAACAAGGGAAGTGTTTGTTCAGTTTCTGCTAGCAGCAACCTATTGCCTGTGCAGTTTGTGGAGTGCCTCTCCATCATCTTCAGAGGGGGAAAAGAGTGCCCTGTAGGCTAAAGAAGAATAAAGTCTTGAGTGTCTGAGAGATAGAGACTCTAGACAAGTGAACATTTTCTCAGGAAACTCCAGTCTGCCATTATATTAACAAGGAAGTGTTTAAAAAGGTTTTAGGGACATATTAGATGGAAGAGACAAATAGCTATTCTGTTCTTGAGCAAGCTGTAGTGAAAGTGCTGAATAATGAATTAGAGCAGTTGTGATGAATCTGCAGACAAGAAACTTTCGACTTTCTCCTCTCTCTCTCTCTCTCTCTCTCTCCCTCTCCCTCTCCCTCTCCCTCTCCCTCTCCCTCCCCCCCCCCGCCCCGCGTGCCTTTGCTCTCCTATGACTTTTCAGGTCCAGTGGACAAGCTCAAGCAGTTTCCTCCCCTTTGAAAGGATTTAGCCTAGGAATTGGCCTTCTGCCACATTTAATCTCTCTCTCATTCTTGGGAGGCAAGAGCTTTGCTGCAGTAGCAAACAAGGAGAATATATCAAGACTAGGAGAGATGGTACAGTACAAGGAGGGGCAGCCACACACATAAATTCAACAAGATACACACAAAATAATATTGGCCAAGTTCCAAAGATATGTGAAATCACTTTTGTGAGTCCAGGGTGGGGGGATGGTTTTCCTCAAATAGTTGCCCCCCCCCGCCGCCATTCCACATGCAATTGTGTAGCATTTATGTAATTACATAAATGGGTGGGGTGTTTGTGGCAGTTTTTTTTTTTAAATTATTTAGCAGGATGGGATGGCTATCCCATAGGCTTGTGTGTGCTAGTGACCCTTCAGTTTGATATTTATCAGATCAACAATCATGTTTATTACACTCAAGTTTCCTTTATATCCTCTTGATACAATTAAGGCTGAATAATGAGACCAGGTGATTGACTGACCTGGCAGAAGTGGTGATAGAATCCATAAAATAAAAAGGAAAGTAAACTAACTAAAATAACTAATATTCTACCTAGTGAGAAATGCTTAGTGGCCTGGGCTACCAGAAATATCTGTTGCTGGCTGCTTGCTTAGAATACTTAAATTGAGAGATACAAGGTATTCTAGGTGCATCTTTACATTAGTTTACTTATTCCTCCTGTGCTTAAAGCAGCCTTTGCCAACCTGATTTCCTCCAGATGTTTTGGACTATAACTCTCATTGCTGTCTCTGTGGCTGATGGGAGTTGTAGTCAAACATCTGGAGGGTATCAGATTGGTGAAGGCTGGCTTAAACTTCCAACAGTTGTCTGAAAAGAAAAACAAAACCTAGTAGCAATTTCCCATGGATGAGAACAGCAGGGTGCCATATATATATCATCTACCAGTTATGATGCCCCACATGCAAAATCCACCAGTTTTATGCATTTGCACAAATGAATTAAGTAGAATAATGAAAGTTATTCACAGTATATGGTTCATATTTTTATTTCAGTTTGCATTTAGCCTATGGCAGGCTAGAAAGACAATAGTTTGGCAGCTGGCTCCTCGTTTTGTAATGGGGTTTTTTTCAGGCCAAGGTAAATTTGTGCTTATGATGTAACCTCTACCATCTAAACAAAGTCTCATGTTTATGCAGATTGCCAGATTGGCACTGAGGTACCCTGAAGCCCAGTCACATCAAGAGTGGAATGGGGCTGTTAACAGGAACACCCTGTGCTTGTTTGTTTGACAGGAATATATTCTTGTTTAATGCTGAATATGTACCGGTACATCTTGCTGGCATTGTGGGTGATGTACATCACAATGATCTTATTTTCAGTTATTGATTCTGACTTGCTGTCTGCTTGTTATTCTTTTATTATTCGAATTAGACAGATTTGGAAACTGGATGAGAGAAAGGTCAGATAAGTGATTTTAGTACTTATGATAACACAACTTCCTAATGTGCATGTAATCTGAAGTGTAGCCTTCTTTTGTTGCACAAATGAGTTTAATGTTTAACCAGCTTTGCCATGCTGTTGGATCGGTGATAGGTATAGTAAACAAGGAAAATGTCTTTCATTGTGGCAGTGGGATCTTTGTGGCAGCTAGCCTTGTGTCCTATGGACTTTAAGGGCAAATTTTGCTGTCACTGCAACAATGTCCTCCAACATACCACATGATTTTTCCCACATAGAAAACCAACCACATTAAAATGGATTGTTTTATTCAAATAATAAAATTGATGAGACAGGTAACATTGGCCTGTCTGTTGTGTCCTTCCAAGTTCCTTATATAGCATTGGTACTGTTTCAATGATTTGGGGTGGGGTGGAAGTGGGGCAAAATTGCTGCATGCTAGCAGTGGATAACCTTTTTCAGCTAGAGGGCCACATTCACTTGTGGGTGCAGCTAGGGTCAGAAATAGGAAGCACAACAGATGTGACTCCTCTTTTTTGCATGGTAGGGTACATTGAAGCCCCTCTATCTTCCATCCGTGCTACCAAGAAGCATTATCACAGTTCAAAGACATATTTCCACCTGGCCAAAACACTTGAGGAGAGCACAGAGCAGGGCCAGTGAGGTGTGTCACATGGTGAAGGGGAATAACAGCAGGAGGACATAGCCTGGGGAGAGACCCAAAGCCCAAATAGAAAGGGTCAGATGACCAAATTTGACATCTGGATCTGTGGTTCTTAATGTCTGCTGTCTTCTGACAGAATTCCATTCCCTCTTCAAGGAAAGAATTGCATTTTCAACAGTTTAAACTTAGCGTTGTGCATATGAACAACTGTTTAAACTTAATGTTGTGCATATGAGATGGACTGGAGATCTTCTCAGGCTTCTTATGTACACTGGTGGAGGAGGTGAGGTCTCAGGTTAGATGTTGTGGTTCTGTGGGTTTTTATTTCTAGGGACAGTTGAAGGCAGCAATGCTTCTGAACCACAGGAATGATGGGTAGAACACACATGACAAACAGCTCAGTGAGCATTACAAGACAGAGGATACAGTACAATTTTAGAGCCTATTTCATGGTGACGATGGCAGCAGAGGGGGACTATTTTTATACCACCATTGCATCTGCTCATTGCCATCCAGCAGAGCTTTCTTCATTTGCATTTCTAGAACAGTTTGCTGGAACCCTTGGTAGCCCATTGTGATATATTTACACAGCATTTGGCAGATAAAATTGCTTGCATCTGCTCCAACTTGGATGCTAGTTTGTTTCAGTGCAGTTCTTTGCTCCTCCGTGTACTTTTGCTTGGATGATTTTCAGTTGTTGTGGTCTGAGGAATGGATAGGATGTTGGAGAAATGTGGTGTACCACTTGTGTACTCAAGTTTTGTTCTTCTTGGCTAAAGGGAGTGACCAGCTGGGCCCAAGAGGTGGTCAGTTCTTCTTTGGGAGAGGGGGTGGTCAGAGCTGCCTTGAAGGAGGCAGCTGTCAAAGCTACTCCTTAAGAAGCGTCCCTTTTCCAAATATTGTCCCATTTGTAACCTTCCCTTTTAGTGCTTGAATGAGCATTGGTAGCCCAACTCCAGACATCCCCGAATAAAGAAAGATTATCTGGATCCATTTCAGTCTGGTTTTTGGAACTGAAATTGTACAGCTTTGGTTGTCTTGATGGACAATCTTAGCTGCAAAAGAAACAATGGAGTGTTTTTAATATCATTGACCATCATATCCTTGTTTCCATGCTCCAGTGGTTCTGTTCTTACCTTGCTCACTGATTCTAGAGGTAGTGTTGGAAGACTAGTGTTTTTGTACTTCCTGAAACAGGCTGATCTTGCTACAGTTTAACATGCTATAATAACCTCTAAGTTGCACTAGTGTTATATATGACCTATGAATAGCATTCAGAGAATGTATCTAGTTCAAAATACTGTGGCAGTTTATCCTGATTTGCTTGTGAGTTGTTTATACATCCTCCCATTAGTTCATTCCATACTTTTTAATGCATTTTCTAACTGGGATTTTAATTCTCTCTTATTTATTGAACATTCATCCTGATTTGTTTGCAGAGTGTTTCTACATCTTAAAGTGCATTTGTTGCGCTATTGCAGTAGAGCGCTTTAATACACTTTAATTGCACAAATCTAAATTTTCAGTATATACTTGAACCCCTCTTGCAAAATAGTGACAGTCTGGAGGCGCCCCAAGTACAATTCATAGTGCTTCTCTTGTCATTTAAAAGTCTGGGTAACTTGGGGACTGGTATGTTTGTTGGATTCCTACTTTGCTGGTGTTTCAGAAGCTACTGAAAGCCTTCATAATCTGCCTAGGTGAATAAAAATCTTTGCCAGCCTTTAATTTTTATCAGTAGCACTGAGAAATAGGATGTTTTTGATGATGTTTTTCTTTTTTCTCTCTTAGTCTTGTTTCATTGATTGCTTATGACTGATGCTTTAAAAATCTGATTGTAAGGTGCCTTGGGGCCTAGAATCATCAAAATGGCAGGAATTCCTATGGGGACAACGACACACTTTCCCCTGCCCCAGTGACCCCAGGCATTGAGAATAAAGCCAATTGCTATCTGAAAAGTCCTGTGCCTTCATTTCCACAGCCCCATTCTGGATTCCTTTATTTAGGAACTTGGGAAGCAGCTTTAACCATTGCTCCATGTAATGCAGCATTATCTGTACTGACTGGCAGTGGCTCAGTATCATTACCAATAGGAGTCTTTCCCAGCCGTGCCTTAGGGATGCTATGGATAGAACCTGGGATCTATTGCACACAGAGTATGTACCATCTAGTTGCTACAGCCTATCAGAAGGTAGTGAGATGGAAAATACATCTCTGCATCTTGAGTACTCCAGCTATACATTATTTATGATGAAAGGTGAATGCCAAGGGCCAAATTGTTAGTTCTCTCATGAGATGGACATTGATTGTATTTGAAATAGCATTAGGAATAGTTAAATAAGTTGTGAATAAGTGACCAGACCTATAGTTTAGTCATATTGCATATGAGTCTCATGAATGTACAGTATAGAATTTCATGTCGTCACATTTTGTTTCTACTTTAGATTGCTTGGCACAATTCAAAAATTATGTTGATCTATAATATTTTAAATGGAATATCTTTATGTACTTTAAAAGATTATTAAAAAAAGAAAGATAAATAATGACACCCATTTTTTCATGAAAGGCAAAGGGCAGCTGTCCCAGAAACATTACAGTTTCAAGAACTCTTATGTAGTAACCCGACTGAGTTCAATGACAAATCTCAAAAATGAATTATTTGAAGGCTTGGAATTTATTTACCATATTTTATGCTCTGTAAGACTCACTTTTTCCCTCCTAAAAAGTAAGGGGAAATGTGTGTGCGTCTTATTGAGTGAATGCAGGCTGTGCAGCTATCCCAGAAGCCAGAACAGCAAGAGGGATCGCTGCTTTCGCCGCACAGCGATCCCTCTTGCTGTTCTGGCTTCTGGGGTTCAGATTTTTCTTCTTCTTGTTTTCCTCCTCCAAAAACTAGGTGCGTCTTATGGTCTGGTGCGTCTTATAGAGCAAAAATACGGTATTTTATAAATAACATATATTTTACAAAGTTTGTTTGTTATACATTTGTGCATCCTTTAAGATATTTCAGCCAATATTTTCATGATGGTTCCTGATATCAAGCAGTAGGTTTTCATCTCTGTTTGGATATAGTTGGACATGATGGCAGACTGAACCTTTCAAAACTGCACCAATATTTACCACTGATTTCAAAGCTTCAGAGATTTTTTGGTTTCTTAGAATGCTAGGTATGAGGCTGCTAACATAACAGCTATGCAATAAATAGATTTATTTAGGCAACCTGTGCATACTTACTCCAGAGCAATCGTGTTTTGAGCCTTTGATTAAGTGGGACAGTAGCAGAACCTCTTACTGTTCTTGTTAATAATTGCTTTGATTCTACATTTGTACATGAATCTCCCTATATAAATGATGGTAAATAAAAGTTGTATTTCATGTAATTCCATAGGCTCCATTTTACGTGTTTAAAACTATCCCCTTGAAGACTGGCTAAATGCTGATCCTTCTTTCCTTGTAATTGCCTGATAGTTTATAAACTGTCCCCTTCTCCATCTGCAGAAATATGTCTTCTTGTAGGAGAGGGATTTCTATAAAGCTTTCTGAGAGGAAAGAAACATGCCAATTAACAATATTTTCCATTGGCCAATCTCCAGAATAAGACTGTTGTTACAGTTCTTGGTGCAGTTTCCTTTTTTATGTTAATGGTTTCTTTCTTTCTTAACTAAATTGCTATGTAGCTGGCAAATAATTGAAAATAGACCACTCTTAAAATAATAATTTTGCTAACTGGAAAAAATTGTTCATTTCTGTTATGCTGCTTTATTGCATGTGTTTTTTCCCAGGCAGCTCTCCGGACAGTAATTTTTATGCCATTCCTTTAAAATAACTTGCAAGTCTTGCAGGGCCTTTTTAGGCATTCAGTGCTGTTCTCTGCTGAAAGGGCAACAGAGTAGGGAGATGTCATAATTTTGTTGATTAATTGGCCCATTATTTTGGCTATGTTATTTGTCTGTATTGGACTTTATTTCTCCCTTGTACTATTTTTAATAACTCCTTCAGACAGAATTCCAAGAATGTAAGAGAAGCATGGAAGGAAGGTGGGAATGAATTACATTGCAGTCATATGTTCAGTTAACAGGAAACAATGCATTTTTTTTGGTAAATAATAACCAAGTGGAAGTGTGACAGGAAATACATATTTCTTCTATTGGTCATTCATAAACAGCATGTGGAGAAGTCAGAATGATTCCTTATCTCGCCAACTGGTTAGAGTATTTAAATGAACCACATGGGACATTTAGGAAATACCGGTTCTGGTTGCATGATACCTTTTGAGATGCACGGTCCTATCAAATCACCATATATGCTGAACCTTCATAGAACTATATTTTTAAAAAATGACTTGATATGAATCATAGTAACTTTAGCTACACAGGACAAAAACTATATTTTCTCAGTATTCACAAAGGTGATTTTAAGTTCTCTTCCATCTTAAAAATCTCCCTGCATGCATAAACTTTGCAATTAAGGAGAACATAAGGCAATACAGTTTCTGCCTCATGTGCTAGCTTCCCAGAAGAAGGGAGATATTGGTGTGGTAAGCACTCAAGTCAGCTTTCCTTTGCTCTCCTCTTGAACATTTGCCAATGTTCTTGAACTCCCAAACTGAGGTAGGGGTGTGTGTGTGTGTGTGTGTGTGTGAGAGAGAGAGAGAGAGAGAGAGAGAGGCCGGAGGAGGTTTGGGCATGATAAAAGTTTTGAAATCTCTCAACCCTTTTTCATGCTTTCCTCCACATTTGCACCTGTTTCTTTCCCTGTTTTGCAATTTTATCGGCATTATCAAGGACCTCCTCCCAAAGCAATCCCACCAGGGATAATGTAAGTAGCATGTGGGCCTAAGAGGAAAAAAGTCAAAGTAAGAGCAAAATTTCCTGCCCTTGCTCAAAATGGGTGAGCATTTTTCGTCCCCCCTCTGTTCCATCAGTAAAACAAGATTAAGAGAAAGGTCCATTTGATGGGCTGTTTTGTTGTCTGCAAAATAATACTGTTTTCTTTCATTCCTCTAAAACAGGGTGTGTGGGGGTATTGTTTTTGTTTGTTAATATGCTATATATTTTTGTGTTTTTATATTGTAAACTGTCCTGGGATCTTCAGATGAAGGGTGGTATATTAATTTAATTAATTGACTGGTTGGTTGGTTGGTTGGTTAATGGGATATGCACAGTGTTACACAGCAGAATTCCAAAGAGTGAAAATTCAGACCTGGCATATTTGATTGCATTTCTATCCTTAAAAAACAATCAAAATGACAAACAGTAAGTTCAACCTGAATATAAAATCAAGTACCAGCATCTGAACTAAATCAAACTGTTGTTCTGATTGCAGACCCTTCCTTTTCACATCAGTGCGATGCAGTACAAATGTTACCATGCCCAGAGCTTGCAAATTCCACCCACCATGCAAGTTCCATTTTGAGCATTATATTGGAAGCACATCTCACCTATGTTTCCTCATTGGCTACTTCTTTAGAACATCTGAAGGCAATTGAAGGACAGTCCAAAAATTGCTCCTTCTCGCTCTTCTTCTTCTATCTGGAAGGCAGGAGGAGATTCATGAAGTCTACTGCCCCAGGGTGGGAAGGAGATGTTTTAGGAAAGAGAGTTGATTTTTGCACACAGGGTTCTATAGTTGTATCTGAAAATATTCTGTCCTGTAACATCAGAATGGCATACTGGCATGGTTTCTCCTACCTGAAAAATGTGCCTTGAAGTCAATGTTTGGATGAAAAAAATACCCAAACACAATTATTCTCCTGGAATGATACAGCCAAGCTTGGTTAAAGGAGGGAAGACATTTTTATATGAAACCATAATATGGAAATTGACACCTAAAACATTTGCTAAGATAATTTCCAGGTCTTAGCAAAGCAGTCATTTGAGAAGACAGTTCTGGCATTATTTAAAAGAGGCATATACTTAAAAATATGAACGAATAAAAATATCTCCTTAGTGTTAACTATACGTTAAAGGAAAGTGACCTAGTAAAATGTTTTATCCTCAACTTCTAAGCAGGATTGGATTCATAGTTTCCTTCATCAAAACTCCGCTATCAGGATGTTTCTGTTGGAAGGAGACAGGTGATTTTTGCCAATTCTCCTTTCTGCCCTGTGGCCCCTGAAAAGCTGCTTCCAAGGGTTAGTGGATGTTCTGAAACAGCATGGAAGGTGATGCGAAGGCTGCAGGGGAAAGGAAGAATTAGTGAAAATTGCTTGCCTGCTTCTTCCAACAGGAGCATCCAATGAGTGGGGTTCTGCTAATGAGACAGTTAGATCCAACCCTATAAATTTATTAGACTATCACTTGATCATTTTACTGAGCCACTTTCCTTTTAAGATCTGTGGAAGAGCAATTCTGGATCTAACCCATATTCAGCATCACAACTGAAGCTTCTGGAGGCAAAGTATATATTTGTATTTGGTCTTATATAAACAAATGATTATAAAGTACTGAAGCTGCCAGGCCTGCTGTTAAAATAACTTGATACTTGCCACTGTCAGCGTAGCATGTACTTGATAATTATGTCCACATGGCCTGTTTTGTGACAAACTCTTGGTTAGCTGTGTTTGAAAACATAAATTCTCCCTTCTTTTCTAGAGTACAAGTAAGCTGTTACTGAACAACATACAGCCTAGTACAGAAACTTACATGACAGATCTGTTTGAAAGGTCTGGGGCTACTCAGGCTTGTGATTTACACATCCATCCTAAGTGCCACTGTCCATTGTATGGTATCAGCTCAAGATACAGTAACAAATGGGAGATTGTATGGCAAGTGTACCATGTTAACTATCAGGTTATGCTTTCCATCTTCTTTTTTCTGAATTGCTATACGTGGTGTGCTAGGTTCCTGTGAATAATCTGAGTTGTTTCTCCCCTGCAAAACCATAAAGTCCATCTTGGCTTTCTGACACTGACTAAGCTACTTGGATTAGGAAAACCTGGTCTTAAAAGAGAAAAATTGGATGTTCCGCAAACCCAGCAGATATTTTGAAACACTCATGGAGCTGATAAGAGTCATCGTAAATTTAAACATTACCTTGCCTTGCACGGAAACCACACTAATAAATGGCTTTGAATTTTTTATGAATGACTGAGTACCAAGCTTTACTAATAAGCCCAAGCTGTGGTGCTTTATATTTTTCTTTTCTTTTCTTTTTTCTTTTTGGCTAAAGGATGCTGCAGAGAAAGCACTGATGAGGTGTCATATAATTTTACAAGTTGCATAACTGCTTTTAACAACTAAACTCTCTCTGATTAAAATAACAATTGAGCCTGTAATTTTTCTGAACAGCTGCTGCTACAGGGGGTCATTACCTTGGAGAGCTTGGAAATAATTGTACTCCTAATACATGAGTTATGTAGTCTCATGTTTTACAGCAATGCACAAAGTTTAAAGCCTATAGTAGAATGTTATTTGAAAGCTGTCAAACCATGTTAAAAAAGACTGCATCGTCAAAGGCCCTTGTGGCCAGGATTCAACATGTAGCCTTGTCTTACTCATTATAAAATGCATGTTTATAAAGTTCCACAGAGCATCCAATTCCCAATTCACTTATATCAGCAAGACTTAACTTGCTCATTAATCTAAATTCTTTTGCAACTTTAATCTACATGTTTAATTAATCATAAAATGAGGCGGTAAGTAATTTCAGCAATGTGTGGCTTGTTATCAGATGCATTTAATCACTCTTCTGTGAGCTCATTTGGAAACACCTGAAGATGTCGAGAGCAGTTTGAATAAGCATAAATTATTCTTTGTCAGTGTACTTCACCCAACTAATAAGACATTAATTTAAAAAAGGCAGTGTTAGTCATTTTTAGATCTTCACCAATATTTTTAGCTTAGCAATATAACGCTAATTGTATATACTGTACAATACACAATATAGTGTCCGACAGTGGAACAGGGAGTATTATTCAATTCATTTTCCTGTTTACATGTAATTACTCTGCGTAATCTTAGGTTGAATGAAGATTAACCATAGTTATCAAATCGTAAGTATTTAAATGTTCTTGGAACAAGCTACTAGTTAATTGAAATCATAAAAGCTACTAGATGATATAATAACAGTTGTAAGATTATATCTTCTCTGTGAATTTACTTTTGTTTGAAGTACCTTTATGCAGGTTTTTGTTTTTACTGTATTAAAAACATAGCCAAATATGAAGAAGTAACTTCTACGAATGAAGAAACACATTTTAATATAGAGGCTATTGATCTGATCTTGACAAACTAGCAGGGCATAACAGAACCCTTTACAAGGCAATTGGATGCCAATCCACAGTTTAGTGTACTAACTGGAAAAGGTCTCTCTTGTCTTGGCACTTCTACGAATGCTACCACAGTGCCTTCAGGGAGAGGGCTGTGCATGGTATCCTCAGCCTGTTAGGAGCTTATGCCTGGGTTAAATAGCTGCACAGATCTCCAGAGTTACTATAGTGCTGTGCTGCAGTGCTGCCCTACTGTGTTCTGAATAATTTCCAAGTATACCCCTGAACCTAAAATCACCAATGTGAACTCTTCCTTTTCCTTTATTTGAGAAGCTGTGGCCAGAGGCAGAGGACTGTGTAAGACTGGAGACTATTTATCATCCTTTTCTCACCTTTCTTTCTTCAGACATGGTCAGTGGAAATATTCCTAAACCAAAGAAGACACTCACAACCTCAGGCTGATATTTCATAAGGGTGAATTATACTCCCCAGAGTGTTAGACATGGATGAATTTAAAATGGCATTTTTGGAGAATGTCAGCACCTGTCCTGTTTCTGCCTTGCAAGGGTTGACATTCTGTAAGAATAATTATTTCCTTAGAAAGAGATTTGTTGACCTGTCATGGATCTTCACAAACACACATTCTGCTGACCACTCCTTTGAGCTCTTCTAGATATTGCAGTGTGTATGTATTATAGCAGCAAGACATTATTTCTGCTATAAGAATTTTACACTTCCTGCAATGTTTTCTCTGCTCCATCTTTTCTCAAGGCCCTGTTTTCTTTGACTATGTAGTGCTCTAATAAGATCATTTGTCAGGCGCACTGTCTCCATGAACTCTAAAAGATGCTGCATTGCTGGCACTGTAGCAATACACTGTGGTAACTGATCCCTCTCTACCTTTTCCTGCTGACAAATTGCCCCTTGTGATCTCCACAATTTGATGTTTATTTTAATCCTGTATTCCTCTCCAGATGGAAGACATCACAGAGTGCTTGGCATCTAAAAACAGTAAAGCTTTTGCAATGTCATATAGTTCCGACTTGTAGGCTGGACAGTTTAACAACATTCAGTGAAAGCACAAGAATAAAACTGTGTACATATTACATTTAGGATCTGTCTGAGAAACCATCCACCAACTTACAAAATATATGAGCTACTTCTGTGTCTTTCTGCATGCAAGAATTTATTTTTTACTTGTTTACTTTGTAAATGAAAATAAAACTAGTGCAAGATATATAAACTGCTTTAGACTAAATGGTATTTTTTTGACAAAAGAAATAAAATGATCCATATTGGGAAGTAAGTGCCTGAATTCTACAAGGGAGCTACATTGATTCAGTGTGGAGAAAGTTCCATTAGGACTTCAAGAGAGTAAAGGTGGAAACAGATGACCATTTCCATACGATAACAACTTTTAAAAGACATCTGCTACCAGAGGATGATCAAGCCACAACTAAGCACTTTAATGCACCCTTACACTCTCCCATTAAAATAAGAACAAAAGAAGATCTAGATGATCAAACCAAAGGTTCAGCTAGTCAAGCAGTCATGCAGATTAAACCATTAGCCTGTGATTGCTATTATTTCACAATTATTCAACTTATTTTCTGTCTTTGTTTTTAATAGACCTACTAGATGCTGTCTTGCTGGCTTCTTCTCTGATGACACCTTTCACGAGACACTGCTAGAGCAGAAAGGCAGCCTGTGACGGGGCCAGGTAACATTTGCATACTCACCTAAATGTTCTAATCAGTGGTAAGGGAAATGCTTTTCTCACCTGCCATATTTTCTCCCCTTATAATATCTTCATACTCCATATTTTCTAGTTAGGCGATGACCTAGATAATATAAAAGAAATGAGCATTAGAAATGTTTTCCCCCCTCTATGTTGGATACCCCCATTGTTTGGAGAGTGCTGTCTTATCCTACTGTACACATGTACATAGGTAGTATTGATTTCATTTATTGCATGTAGACCTCTCTGCTGAGGCAGTCCCATGAAATGTCCCACACTGACTTTACAATAAGAAATATCAACAATAAAAACTCACAGAAAAGCCATTTGAAATCCAGTATAGATACAGACTAAGATAAAGGCTTGTTGAAAGAGGAAATAGGCACCAAAAAGAGATATGGCACCTGTCTGATATGTAATGGGAGGGAGTTCCAAAGGGTAGGTTTTGCCACACTAAAGGGTTTAATCCTATGTTTTATGTAACAGACTTTCAGGTGAGATGGTATTTGTAGGAGGCCCCTCCTGCAGAGCTCTGTGATTAGTGGGGCAATATTTTAGGAATGTATGCACACTTTTCTAAGGATTAACTCTCCCTTAAATTATGCTTCCTATTTCAAGACTAGATTTAAAATTTAAGGTTTTGAAAACACAGTTTCCTGGATGCACGACAATTCAGCATAAGATCCATTTAACTGAGCAACTGTGTTATCCAAAGGTCTAACTACATTCTAGTTACCTGGAGTCTGAAAAGGCTATGTCACTACAAAAATCATCGTTGATATCACTATTTATTATGGAGAGATTAAGAGCATTCCTGGCACTGGATTTGTAAAAAGTTAATATAATTGTTGTGAAAAATGATGGAGATCTATAGTTACATCTGCGATTGCAATTCTCACATATTTGCTTTGCCATAGGAAAAATCAGGGGGAGTTCATCCCATTTCAGCACCTAAGGCAAAATAGGAATGTGTCTGTCTCTGCCCCCCACCTCTCTGCCATACCTTACCCACCACTTCTGCTGCATGCTGGAACGCCTCCCCTCCCATTTATTAAAGATTTGGGTATCTTTGTCAGTGGTATGTTACTGGTTGAGTAAAAGTGTTCTACAAAGTTACCTCTTTTCTTCTTATCATATGGTTATCATTTCAACCTTGTGAGGTATGATAGGGTGAGATGTAGTCATTTCCCAAAGCCATCTAGTGAGTTATATATGGCTCACAACTCCAAACCCAACACACTCCACATGCCTTCAGCAATTAAGCAATTGCTGTATATTCATAAATAGAAAATACAGACAATGCAGAATCTATAGCTTCAGGAGTTGCATTCCAGTTAGTTTCCCCAGAAATATCTATTTTGACCCTTTTGTCAGCCCCTTCATAACAACTACTGGTTTTATAAAGCAGGACTAAGTATTCAAACTATTAAATTAAACTCTAGCAGATGGCATTTCTGAATCATAGACAGCAAAGGAGTTTAGGAGAATTCAAACACAAATAACATCTCCATTTTTGGTTATAACTTTTTCTGAGAAATGTGTAGAAAGAATCAAGTTGCACATATAGTTTTTAAAGGCAAAAACAATAAAAAAGAAATCAATTAGGTAAATCATCCAAAAATAATTTAACCCTGGAAAAACAAGTAATAAAATTATGCAGTAAATCATTGCACTATAAGGCAAGCAGTGTAAACCATAGGGTTGTGTCCAAGGAAGTGGTCCTGTTAGTGCAAGGACTTCTTTCTGTGCAGAGAGACTTCCTCTTCCTGTGTGCCACATGTACACAAACACACCAAATCTGTTCTAGGGGTTCCCCAACTCTCTGGAGATTTGTGGTGGTTGTGGAAAGGGAGTAGAAGTCCTTGTGCTAGTGTGATGACTTCATTGGATACAACCTAAACTGTCTATGGGTAACTTCCATTCATGTTCTGTTATTTGGAACCTTGTTAATGTTTTGTTAGAAAAGGTAGCTGAAGTTTATTTGCAATGCTACAGATCCCTTCCTTTCCTCTCCCAGTACCTCTGTCAGGCATGGCCCTCTAGGGAACCTGTGGAGTTCTGCAAATGTTATTTTATTGTTTTATTAAAATGTTATTTTATTAAATGATGTCAAAGTATAAAAACAAACTTCTCTCCAATGAACTCCTCCTGCCCTCCGTGCATAATCTGTAGTATTGTACTCCATTTATCTAGGGCTGGAACTGATGAAATAGTCCATTTCTCTTTGAATGCTATCAGTCAATGTATCAATTTTGGCAGTCTCTAAAGCCTTGATCAGCTTTTTCTTCATAGATGGTATTGTTTCACTTTTGCAGTGCCTAGCCAACACAATCTTGGCAGCAGCAAACAGCATATTCATAATAATTCAACTTTATGTAAAACTGCTTTTTTATTTTCTTCAATACCATGGTTTGTCTTGAATGTAAGTAATCAGCGTAAGAGGGGAGGGAGAATCAAGATAGATGCTTTCGGTGCTAAAAAGCAAAACAAGACAAGTGACATTGTAAACAAAATAATAAATGCCACTTACTACTTCTGTGGGATGGTTAATGTTTTGTGCACAGTTCTCAAAAGAAACCCAACTCCTGCTCTTTCCCAATGGTCCTGGAGCAACAGACATAGTTTTATCCTATTTTATCCCCACAACATGGCAGAGAGTGACAGAGTGTCTAGTCTAGAGTGTCTTGAGTTCTAGATGAATGTGGAATTGTACCTGAGTCACCTGTGAGCTTTTAGAAAAGAATGCCAGTTGGGCCTAGAGAATGAGAAAGGGGGTGTAAAGAACCCAGAATGCAGGCAAATTTATATGTTAAGCCTATGGCAGACAACATTAGAGAGACAGAATATTAGGATATCAGTCAAGGAAAAAGGAGGGCAGGGAAAGAGAGCAAATTGACCTGTTCAAGCCCTGACAGAGAATATGAAGTACCCTGGATAGCTGTTGCTTTTGGATAAGGGTGGAGGGAGTGGTATCCTCCTGCTGATGGCACTGGGCACCTGTGGGGCTGCTGCTAACCCCAAACTCCTCGGACCTCACAGGTGCAGTGCAACCACCAGGAAGTCACCACTGCCTCAATCCCAACATGCCATTGCTTTCTCCTGAAGAGGAGAGGTGAATTTGGTTTTGTGAGGATGCACATCTTGAGGTTAATCAATTCTCATCCTGTACTAAAAAAAGCGAAACCTTGCATTATACAGGGATGTTTAGTGGATGTGCATTCCCCCTTTCCCACTCTAGAAGAACTACATTCTTGGCTATGTAGCCATAACAGGCTTGGGTTGGGAGCAGCAGCCTACCACTCTGTGGCACAGCGGGAATAGGCCTGGGAAGGGTGTGACCTTTACTTCTTTGCAACTCCTGAAACTCCCAGCCCCAGGGTTGAATAGTATAACAAGACTCCTCTTTCATGTTGGCTGGATTCCTGAACAAGAACACTCTCCTTAGAGGGTGGGACATACACTGCAATATTTTGTTGTACACCCCACTTTGTTCTCCTGATTTGTCATTTATCCAATCGCCCCAAATGAATCTTTGAAGAAGTAATTTGATTAAACCAATGTATATCAGCTCCTGTAACAAAATTTACGCACAAAGGCATAAAGGAACATGAAAGATATTCAATAGAACTTTTTTTTTTAAAGAACTTTTAAGAGACTAAGTTTATTCTTGGGTTAAGTAGCATTTCCATTCCATGTGATACAAGAGGGCACAAATTAATTCTATATTACAAGTCTGGTGTCAGCATCTTGGCATGTATAAAAGCTAAGTGGGACAGGATACGGAAATGCTGATACCAAGTAGTGACCAAAATGACATATAGGTGGCCATGTGACCTACAGTGTAGTGAGCAATCCACTGTTTGAAGGGGTCCTATACTTGAAGGAGTGTTAGGTCCACTTCAGGTTTAAAGATAAGGAACCATAGGAAGGTAAAGCAAGGGCTTTGAAGCCAGCTCCCTGCAATGCAGGAATTTCTTTTGCCCAATGTGGGGCTTGAACCCACAATCCTGAGATGAAGAGTCTCATGATCTACCAACTGTGCCATCTCAATTTCTATTTGAATTATAGCAATTCGGTCATAATCTGCATCTTCGTATGAATAATTATCATTATTTCCTTTTTTGTGATGCATAAGTTGCTACCCTATTAGTATATGTATATTGGAATTTGCTTGCTTATGGAATTCCCACCCTGTACAAATTAGACAGAGGTGATCTTTGAGTTCCTGTTGAAAACTTTTTATTTAGACACACCTTTCCAGAGGTGTGATCTCAGTTATGCTTCTTGTAATCTTTAATTTGTCATTAGTCAGTCACCTGAATGGATTATCTGTATTTATTCAAATTTTAAAATATTGTTTTATATTTGATTGTATACATTGCCTTGGTATATTTTATGGCAGTATATAAATACTTTTCTAAATACATACATACATTTTGGGGATTAAATGGTTATTTTTATACTGTTTTTATTGTTGCCTGAATGAATTATTGTGCATAGCTTTAGAATTTTTTCTTAAGAGATTATGTAAATAGGTAGGTATGTAGGTGAAAACCAGGATAAGGTGGCAGACATTTATTTGGTTATTGCAGCTCAAAGCAGTGTTGGAACATTGTTGTGTTGGCTTCAGACTAACAGCACAATCCAAAACCAAGACCCCACTGGGATGTGAAAGTTTGGATGTGGAGGAACTTGGGCTTTCCTGGTTGCATTTGGGCTCGGCTGGGTCTATGCCAGAAAAGTGTCTCACCCCAGCTGAGCTGGAAAGTCCCTCACCTTATCTTAGCTGGTGGAACTTAAGATGGTGGAATTTATGTTGACACAAATCCCCAAAAAGGGGCATTCCAGGGGCATGGCAGGGTTGTGGCAGGAGCTGGACAGGGCAAAGAGAGACTAACATCTATTCCAAACTCCTTTCAGTTCAGTCACACAACCTAGTAATCCACCACTTATAGTGGTGTAAGTCAATTACCTCATGAACAGAGTTTAGAATAGGGGTAAATTAACGACTTAGACAGACTTTCTGTTGTTAGGATTCCTTTGATAGTAACTTAAGTCAATTGATTTAACGGGTCTACTTATAAGCACGATCAAATTCATTGCTTCAGACTGATAGTGGTCTAACTAAGAGGTAGTTGTACTTTCATCATACATGCAGTTTAATTGGGCTCTTTGGGAAGGAAAAAGGCCTCCGTCTGTCCAAAAGTGCTGAAAATGCTTTTGTTATTCTCCTTTCCAAATGCTAATAAATAATTATTTTGCAGGAATTATTATAAAGATTTTTAACATTACAGCACAATATAATTCTGTACTGTTTACTAACAAAACTCATATTACACCTCAGTTTGAATAAACACAATTGCTATTGACTTGTTCTTAAGGGTGACACCATTAGTCTCTGGATTTAAATCATATAAATAATATAAACTATTACCTCCTGAATATACTATACATTCAGACAATAATTCAGCACAAAAATTTTACTTCCTCCTTCTTTTCAAAATTATAATTCTACAGGGTCATTTCGCACTTTGTTTGGTGTGCAAAACATAATTTATATTTTTGACATACAACACTAATTCAAAAGAAGAGTCTCATTTAGATGATAAGGTGCAAAGTGATGTGGTTTGAAAATCTGAAATGAGCTTTGTGGGAAATTAAGGTGCTCTTAGTACTTAACTGCTCCTCAGTGTGGTAGATGGAGCATGGTAGAAACACAGGCATGACCTGATGGCTTAGAAGTCTGTCTGTGTTGGTGGGGGAGGGCAGGAAGGATTTGATAAAGCAATAGGTTTGGATAGAGTCAGGTTAAATTCTGGTTCAGAAAGGCTTGGTGAAATGTTTGAGGAGGAATTTGAAGGAGAGGAGGGAGATGGGTTCAATGAGTGAATGTAGGAATAAGATAAACCTTTCTCAAACAAACAAGCTTAAAAAAATAACCATCAAAAGCATAAAAATTTGGTTTCTTGAAGTACGCTTATGGAGCAAATCACACATATGATGAAAACAGAAATACTGTATTTACTTGGGGAGAAAGAAGAGAATTAAATCCAGACTTTGAATTCTGTCGAACTGTGCCAGTGATTGTGACATTTTGCAACATATCTAAACTTCTCTATTTGTATGCATATATGTTTAAAAACACATGTCTGAATGCTTCTTTGGATTAGGTGTAATACAGCGTCTCGAGATAATCATAATGTTCATTGTAATCCTGTTGTTATGGTACAATACTGCTGCCCCAGTAGTCCTATAGAACTTTACCTACTGGGCAGGCAGGACTGTGAGCCTATAATGAGGAAAGAGGTGGTGTGGTGATACATGGTTTAGGGTACCACTTGACTAAAAATTGCCTTAAAAAAAATTGGCTAAAAATTCCCAGTGAAGACTCCCAAGTGGTGACATGATAGGTGGTCACGGGCTTCTGACCCTTGTTTTACATTAGCCCTATGATGACACACTCTCCTGGGCTCCTACACTCCCTGTGTAAGTAAAAGTTGCCAAATACAAATAAAATGGAATACAAAATTTCCATTTGTTTTGGAAATATATTTATCAATTACAAGATTTATATCCTACTTTTCAGGACAAATATCCTCACAAGGTGGCATACAAAACCAATCATACAAAAACATGAAATCAACAGTTTAAAATTAGATGGATGGATGCAAATAAAAATGTATTTTAAAACTCACTAATAAAGAGGACATAAGTACTTCATGGGAGATCATCTTCTATAAATAGGGGGCCAACACTGAAAAGGCTCTGTCTCACACCATGGGTTTGCATGATCCATGCCTTCCTGGTGAGCCTGCTAGACCTGGCTGCTGCCTACTCTGCAGGCAAATGTCACCGTACAAGGTCAAGGCAAGGTTAGGTAATATGTGTTGGTCATTATCAAGCTAGTAGTAAACCCAGTATGGTTTTGCTGATTCCAAAAGCAGATTTGAGCTGGATGCTTCCATAAATCCAAGGCTTTGCCTTGTCTGATCTGTTGATGTTTAAGAGGTGTCTTTGAAACCTGGCAGTCATTCAGAATTTTCTTACTTTGCATTGAGCTAAGTGGTTGTACACAAGATGAATCCTTACCTCTCTCTTCCCTTTTCTCTGTCTCTGCACACTCCTCCCCCAAAGTTCTGGAGCTTCTTGTGAGTTATAATCTTAAATCAGTTTTGGTTGAAACATGATGCTGGTCGTAGGCAAAACACCTATCTGTGTACATGTTATACCATATTGGCCTGAACATAAGCCTCACTTTTTTTCCAAATTCCGACCGTGAAAAGTTAAAGTGCGGCTTAAATTTGTGACCTTACAAAAATGGGCTTTTGCGATATCACTGTTGATATAGACATACGGTAAAATGCAATGGGTGTGAGTGCCTGCAGAATTTTAAGGGAGCGGCCTATATTTGGGTATTGTCTTTTTTACTTTCCCCCCTTGAATTTTAAAGGTGCAGCTTATATTCAGGTGCGGCTTATATTCGGGCCAATATGGTATGTGGTTACATCTCTAATGTTCTTGCCATGTGTGCCAGCTGTGTTAGCAGACCAACAATCAGGAGGATGTGCTGCAATGGGTGGCTTGGGGGCACATGGTGAGAGCAAGGTAGAGCAAGATAGCAACTGTATAGTGCATACTTAGACTATATCATTCTCTCCCATAATGTGTAGTGATAGCCGCCAACTCGGATGGTTTTATAAGAAGTTTAGGCAACTTAATGAAGGATTAGGCTCTCACTGGCTACCAGCCACAATAGCTAGTACTGTTGGAGGCAGTACTGGGCAGTACTGCATCAGGGAGGAGCACTGTGGTACTCAGGTCGTGCTTGTGGTCGTGTGGTACTTGTAGGCGTCCCATAGGTATCTTGTGGAACAGGATGCTTGACCAGCAGGGCCCTTGCCTGATCCAGTAGGGCTCTTCTTACATCGTCACATACCTAAAATGCTCACAAGGGCAAGTGCTTTGCTGGTGACCAGTATCCAATTTAAATAATCCCTGAGCCACATTTTGCTTCAGTTTGTTCTTCCTATCACAGCATGTAGCAGTTAAAATACAAAACACAGCAAAAACCAGCTGACAAAAAAACCCACTTCTGAAACTTGGCTGTAAGAGGCTGATGCTTATTTGAGTATGTCAAGATATTGTTGGAAAAGTTTTCCTCCAAGTGGAGAAAACTGTCAGAGAAACAACTAATTAATCCTTGCCCCTTTATAGCTGTGTAATGCAATGCATAACTAAAAGTCCTGTTAAATTAATTAATGATTTCAATTATGAACTTTTCCCCAAAATGTTATGATTCATATCAGGCTGATGATGCAGTGACCTGGGAGTGTGAAATTTGAGCTGTGCGCAGAATTGCCAGTTAATTGATTCACAAATTATTTAAAGTTTGTTGCACCCAAGGGAGTGCTCACATCCATGGCAGCTACTTCATAGAAGGGACAAACTCGTTCTCCTTTTCAAGCCAGGCAAGCTAACAACCATGATTTTGGTGCTGCTAATAATTATATGGGAAATTCTGAGTACCCTGCTGCTGTGATGGTTGAAAGAGAGCTTCAGATTTTCATGCTGCAGCCATATGAGCAGTGTGTAACAGTGCAATATATATCATTTAAGCAAAGTTTAAAAGTGTCCATGAGCAAAGGTGAATGTCATGCCGAATCTCATGCATCTTTTGAAGACAACTACTTTTACCATTTCAAATAACTCTTTTAGTTCCTCACCTCATCCTCATTTGTAATATCTGTTTGCTTTGCAGTAAGTATTCTTCATTGCTAAAGAAAATGAAGGTCAATGTTACTGCAATTGCCATAATTGAAGAATATTTCATATACTGCTGCTCTTAACTCGCAATTTCATTGTACGGATTATCAGTAATTATAGGAGCCTACCTATTGAAATTCAGAGTGGTCAAGCACAATATTTCATAGTCTTTATGCCTCCCTGAGCCCAGGATTTTAAAGATGTACATCCTGTGATATTATACAGTATAGCTAGAACAAGTAATATTGTTCCATGTCATTGCATCCGATTTTAATATTTTCATCTATAACGTGGGCAACAAAAGCTTGAAGCATACACAGGATAAAAGAGAAGCAGGTATCAAAGAGTGTTAGAGCACTGTAAATATTTTATAATGCTTTATTAAAATTTTATTAACACTATTAAAATGCACTTGAGTTGACTTTGGCATTGTATAATCTGACCATTGTTATAAATCCCTTTGTGAGTGCCACCGTTTTTTTACTGAGGCAAGAGAAAAAGGTGACATACACATATGTAGATTTCAAGAGACCATGAGCTGTTAGTAGTACATGGATGCACGTGCAGAACTATGAAGGGGTGGGCAACACTAGGGTTTGGGGTATCAAGCTGTCATCCACAGTCTAGGGGCTCATTAGGTCTCCATGGTGAGGACCAAGAAGTAAGAAGGTAAGTTAGTCTGCCAAAAGATGAATTCCCAGCTTTTCCTCCCCATTCTGGTCATTCATCTCAGCATCTTTCTTTCATGATAGAGGACACTTCTTTGCCCCAAAAATCCTGGGAACTGTAGTTTGTCAAGGGTGCTGGGAATTGTAGCTCTGTGAAGCGTAAACTACAGTTCTCAGGATTGGGGGAAGCATGTGATTTAAATGGGCACCTCGATTCTTAGATTCTATCCCTAGAGTTTCAGAGTCCTATCCTCTCAACTGAACTTCAGGTGAGGGAGCATTTGTCCTTTCCACTCTTAAAATGTATAAACCTGATTAGAAGCAGAAAGTTTAAACCATCTAAATGAAAAGCTTTCCCCCCTGCCAAATATTTGTTAAGGGCAGGGGGAATTATCAGCTTGTGAAAGTGTCAGTGTCTGTGGGACATCAGGTTTTAGGATACTCTGGTGCCATAACTCATTCTCAGTGCTTACCTGTGAGTGCAGCAAATCATAGATTTAGATTATTAGCGGGGGGGGGGGGGGGAGTGTGTGTCTCTGCAGAAGCTGGAGCGTGACCACAGCCTTATGCAAGGGAACCCACTGAGTGTCTGCTTTTGAGAAAACCTTCCAGTTCAAACACCAACTGACTGCTTCTGTTTTTCTGAAATTAAAGACCCTATAATCTCAGCACCATTAACAAGTGCTGTCATTCAGATACACAGTGTCTGGCTGATTTAAATAAAATGAAATGAAGATAGTTGTTTCTGGTCCCTTGGCTTCACTCATTGCCATAAACATATGCTCTGCGTCCTGCTTCTTTCCATCTTATTTATGACTTTAATTTGTTGTGTGGGCTGCGCTAGAAATTAAATTTAATACAATTCTCCAAGGGACCCTGTCATATAATAACATGGTAATTTCTGTGTATCCTTTTGAAAAATGAGGAAATTAATTCTTCCTGACATGTTCTAATTATTCCAGTGTGAACGGAAAATCCGTTTTTCCCAACCCCTGAAGTGTTATAGGCAAATGGCTGCTGTTCAAAGCTGAGGTGCTAAAGCTGACCAGCAGTGCGTTTAATTTGAAACATGAGCAGACACCTTTCAACACACCTTTGTAATGTTAGAGTACTTTACAGAAATTAATTCACTACTTATTTGGCAGCTTAGCCTGGGGGTTACATTTTTTATTCATCAATACTATAGCCCTGTTAGCACAATGTTTCTCTCCTCCTGTAATGCCTTTGTGCTTATGTTGCAACATATAGATGAACAGCGGTGTACAGTGGTGTGCTTTTTGAAATGGGATGGAAAATATTGGCACATTAGAATGTGGTGGGCACTGCAAGGTCCTGAATGCGAACTAAATAGCATTCTGTACTTAGCAGGTTTTGATGACATTTAACCAGGGAGGAAGAATTTGGCTGCTATTGCTTTGAATGAACTTGGATATCCACTGGCATTCAGGTCAAATACTCCCTAGTAATTTATAAAATCTGGCTCCAAACTAGTCTTTTAAAAAATTACATTTGTATCAAGTTTTTAATATGAATATGCTACTTGGGGTGTTTATATTTTTGTTTGTGATTGTGTGTTCAGATACAAAACAAGAGCATATGCAGAAACTTTAGTATTGTTGTGCGCCACCCCAATCTCTGAGCAACGCTAGATACCAGGGGTTCCATGCGCTTACCCAGGGTTCATATTTCCTTTTGGCAATGTTTCTCCCATAGCTGCAGCCTTGGATTCAAACAGAAGTCAACCATTGCTTTGCATCTCTGGCTTTCTAGCTTCCAGCTTTGCTTCTGGCCCACATCACTTCAACTTATCTCTAAACTTGTGCTTTGTCCTTCCAACTATTTCAGAGTTGAAGAAGGGCACATATTTGACATCTTGCACAGAGCCTCCATTTCCTTTGTTTCCTTTAATGCTCTTCAACCAGGTGATCACTTCATCAGGTAGCTAGCCTGGTTTATTTGTTAACATTTGCTTGATCATGGGGTTCAGAAAGCTAGCCTGGCTTGATTAGCTTTTTATATTTGCTGGATCCAGGGATTAGAGGGATCTCGCACCCAGTTTAACACCCTAAACTCATAACAGTATTTTACATGGGGACAGCCTTTCTCAATATAACAGCTGTATATTTAGTCATCTTTTCAACTGTGTAAATGACTGCAGCTGTTACTGCAGAAGCCTTGAGTTCACATTAAGTTTTCTTCACTCAGTTGTTTCACTTGTTTGTCCATGATGAATGATTCACAAATATTGTTTTCACCTTCAAGTAAAGTTATGTAAAGGACTACTCACTTCTAGCCCTGACCTTTCACAGTCTTAGCTGTTCTCTGAGTGAGAAGATGTTGGGCCAGTAGCTGAAGATGTTTGGGGATGCTTGTATGTTACATTTCTATCCTGCCTGGCAGGTTACACTATAAAAAGATAAAACAATGCAATGTGTTAGAAGGCGTGCATAATGAATATGGATATAGTACACCTGATCAAAGTTGGAGATAAACAACAAAATAAACAACCAAAAGCAAATAAAATATCAAAGTTAAAAGCATTGTATTGTCACTCTAGACCAGACTTGGGACTACAACTCCCTTCGTTCTTGACCACTGGTCCTGCTAACTAGGGGTGGTGGGAGTTGTAGTTCAACAACATACGGAGACGCAAGGTTGAGAAAGGATGCTCTAGAGTCTAGACTGTATTAAACCTATTCCAGGTGGTCCCTGCAGTGTTTTACAACAACCCATTCTGCTAGCACAAATGAAGCCACATTTTTCAAAGCTAGGGTCACTTTCTCACCTTGACTCTGCCTTTAACACCTTTGTGTGAAGCTTACACCCCTTGCTGTTGCTTCAACAAATCTACTAAGGAAGAGATGTCGCAATGATTTCTTCCCCAGAAAATAAAAAATAACTGTTCAAGACAGCCAGTGGAGTAATAGCTTATTTGCTCTGATGGTAGACACCATGATTTTTCTGGCCTGTGAAACATGGATATTTACGGTATGATTCATTCATAAAACTAATGTTCTTTTTTGACATGGAAGGACATCATCTTGTCTTCCTTAGGCATTTATGCAGCTTATAATGATTGACAGTGGTGCATCCTCACAGTAAAAAGAAACTACTTGGATAGCCTTAAGGTTGTACTTTAGTCAACATATATAGTGCCTTGACTAGTCAGTCTCAGATCATCTGTGTTAGGGGGTGCCATAGCGTTCTTCTGTCTTTACTCTGACCTTTGCCATAGGGTGTGTGCCAAGAACTAGATGGATTTCAAACATAACATACACAGCAAATACTAATTTAACTTCTGCAGTTCAGGATGTACTGTGCATCTCATAAAGGACTGTAGATGAAGTCAGCTTATTTTCTACAAGCTTATCAAGGTTTATTAAAAGTTGTTGTTTGCTGAAGCAGTGCCAGTCAGCTTTTAGCTTAGGGTTAGGTTCAAGACAAGTGAACAGCAAAAATATATGGCAGAACTGTTGCCCACCCTGTGAAATTACATATTGGTTAGAGGTTGTGTTTTGTTTTTTAAAGCACGCTGCCGTATAAGAGGTGGGAAAGCATTTTGTTCAGTATTGTACAGTAGTTTCATTGTTCTTGTAGTAAATAATAACAGCAGCAAACAAATTATTTTGGATAGTTTAACTATAGAAATGATAGCTTTGTTCATCTGCTACATTTTATACCATTACTGCATACCTCTAGCTTTTCTCTTGTAGGTATTTCAGAGATATACAAGTCTTCTGTCAGAAGAGGTAAAGTACCATCCTGGAAAGACAAAGGGAGTAGATTATTCTACTTGATAACAAAGCTCACATGTCCTCTTTTTAATAAAGCTGGTTTTATGATGTTCTAATGTTGGGGCTCCTCATAGACCATATTGCATGTATTAGATGTGTTTTATCAATGCATTTTATCTGCAAGTATATGCCAGCATTATTCCACCAGTGTTGGTGGGATTTCAGCACAATTAAAAGTGCAAAAGCCGTCACACAGTAGGCCAGGCAGTAAATTCTCTTAGAAAAAGAAAAATGCAACAAGCAGTAAGATTGCATCTGTGTCAAAAGACTTGTTTTCCAGAAGGAGCCAGTGCAGGAAACTGAAGTTTTTGCTGTTCTTGAAACAAAGTATTGTCCTCCTTTAGTAGATTAATGAGGGCTTCTTTGTTACTTCTCTTGAGTTCATTGTAGATTATTCTATGGCAAACATTTTTCTGGGTTTGGCCAAGAGACATCAGTGGCTGAATAATCAATAAACTTTTTTCCTTTCTTGATCTATTCAAGCATAGGAGTGAGATTATTGAGTGGGAGATAGGGTCACCTTCTCAAATATTCTAAGATAAATAACAATTCTTCTGTTTTGTGCACTCAAGAATAAAAGACAACCCAAGGTCTACTAAGAATTTCCTGCCCCCTGAAATGCCTTATATAACACACACATCTGTGCATGTTCAGTCTTCTACCTATAGCTATTCTATAGTATTTCTAATACATTTTAGATTCTGGTAATTAAATGTGAGAGGTTAATAGGAAATGTGCACACTGGCCAGTTGTTGTGCACATTAATCACTCACTTTACATTCCCTTTAACATATCTATGCTCTCAGACTTGTATCTCTTTTCCTATCAACTCAGCTGCAGGAAAGTAACAAAATGTAGTATTTTGCCATTTGGCCTTAGAGCAAGTGCATATTTCTGATTTGACATGACTAAGACTCATGATCAGCTCCATTTTTGGAGTTTCTGACATCTTTTTCTTTCTCAGAAAGTAGTTGTGAGGAAGGGGGGAAACATAACTTGGATTAGAATCATAGTTGGAAGTGACCTGAAAGTTCATCTAGTCCACCCTCTGCAGGAAATTTCAGCATTCCTGATAGGTTGCCATGAAGCTAGTGCTAAAAAAAAGCCCCGCAATGAAAGGCACTCCTCCACCTTCATGGTGTGTAGTACTTTGGCTCTTTTCCACTGCTCTGATAAATATCACTTCCCAAACTTACACCAGAGGGGCGGGGGAAGTATGGGCTTCAGCTCTTGGCAGGGTGGCAAAGGGTTAGACCATGTCACAGCCTGCATCCAAATAGCACCCCTCCTCATTGCTGGTTTATTCCAGGGGAAAAACTAATATATGGAGAGCTCTAGATAGCGGAATTCCACGTTGAAACTAGTTTGACCCCTAGGGGAGGGGAGAACTTGGCATTGTGGTTCAACAAAACCAAGAATGGGGAACCTCTGTGGCCTTCCAGCTGTTGTTAAGCTCCAGCTCCTCTCAGCATGACAATGGTCAGTGATGATGGGAATTCCCTACCCAAGCTCTCATCACTTTTACACTTCAATTAGGGAAACTAAACCAAGTTTCCTGTTAAACTGACAATCTACTCCACAAAAAATATATTTCTAGGGTGGTCAACAACCTTTTCATGATAAAGACTCTAATGTATTCAGGAATAAGTGGATAAAAGAAGTGCAAGATGTTTGACAATCTACCAGACCTCACATGCTAAAGCAGGTACCAAAAGGGGGGTGGGGAATTGCGGTGGCTATTTTTCTTAAAGTTAATGTTTTTATAGTCTCCAAAATTTTTTCAGAATTTCAGGTTTGTGTACTCAAAAAAGGTGACTTTTTACTGTACTATCATTGCAGTCTTCAGAATGTAAATTCATATGTAGAGCATGGTCATTCAAGAAGCATCTCTTCACAGAATATAATGTCAGCTGCATGTTTGCAAAAGTTGTACATTTAAGTTCAGCATTATTTACTCTGTTTTCTTTTATTTTCTGAGAGGTGTATTTTTGTGCTAAAACAGTAAACAGTCTTTCCCCAGTGGTTAGCAAGGTATTCAATTGTATTAGCAGAGGTTTTCAGTGGCAGAGAATCCAATGGCAACTTAGAACTCCCCTCTGTCTGGGGGATATCATTAAAATATCTTCAGTGTTAATTGTAGATGCAATTATGGTAGTATTTGCTTTCATTACAATGCAAATATTTTGAAATTGGATCATTGGTAATTGGAAAGGACATCTACAGTAGTGATGATATAATTTGCGAGCTAAGATCAACCTACTAGAAAGTGAAAATCATGCACATATAATGGTGAAACACCCGAATGGCAAATGCTTTCAGTTATCATATATGTGGTAATCTTGAATGCAATAGACCTTGAATGGACAACTGCGCAAAAGCAGCTGCATGTGTGCTTTCTCTACTGCAGGGGAGAAGTGCATATTTGAACAAGATAAACTACTTCACTAGCTTAAAAATGTTGCTAACGTCTACAGGAAATCTTGTAAACGAAGAAGTAAGAAAAACTCACTAATGTCAAAATAAGTGACTATTAGGGATTCAGCCTCATGATATTTGTTTAGCAGCAAGTGTTTCTTCAGTATTCGGATACACACTGTTATAAAGCTTCAGGATAGGTTGTGTGATCAAGAGTGATAATCTAAAAACAGGTAGGGATAATAGGAAATATTTCTACTTAATGCAGCTTCTATTGTTTTGAAGTCAGTTTTTTTTTAAAAATGTCTGGTGTATCAATCAGATTGTTGTAGACTACAGTCCTAAACATATCTACTTGAGAATGGTAAGTACAGTTGAACTCAGTGGGGCTTACTTCTGAGTAAGTATGCTTAGGACTATACTGTTAAAAACACATTTGAGCACTCCAAGGTAACAGCATGTTAGCAACTAATTCAAACATTATTTCAGTATCATTCATAAATTACTTTTGAATCCTTTGACTTAAGGAAGAGAAAATCCCACAAATCCTACTTTTGGTCAAAGCATAAGACCATAATTAATTCGGCATGTGCTTTTGAATTAAGAACACAGTGTTCTGAGCTTTTCTTTAAAAGCTTTTTTCAAAACATTGGAGGGATACTTTTGCAGAGCTTTATTAACTGGGTGGAGTCTGTTAAGATCTGCTACAAACGAAGAGATGTTAATTAAATATTGTTATTTCTTGCTGTCACTCAAGGGAGGTTAAGATTTATTTATGCTCTGAAGGGAAAAACAGAAAACGAAACAGGTAATATATATAGATATACATACACAGTAGCTGCCAGGAAGTAGACAGTCTGCTACAGTATGAATTTAATCAGCTGGAACTTGTGGAGGGGAGGGTGTAGGTAGGATTAAACTGCTGACAGGGGAGGATGTTGCTATTTTCTGATATTTTGGGGCTTATTTTATGAATTTACCATCTTTTTAATGTACAAATGATTGACAGCATTTTCTCCAGCCCAAATTGCTGATGTGTGAGGCCAATTCACACAATTAGTTGAGGTGATGGGTATCAAGCTCATCACTTGGTAAACTTGCCTGGCATCGTTTCCTGGGATGAGGCAATTACCATGATTAAGTAGGCATATGCTGGGGTCAGCAGCTGTGGATGAAGCCCATAGCAGAGAGCAAAACACAAGCAAAGGAAGATGGGAGCCAAATGAGTAAAGAAATAACAGTGCCTTAAAATGGATGTATGCTCCTAAAGTTTGAGAGGTACATACAAAGGGATAGGGGACCCTAGCATATCAAACTGCAATCATTTTAAGACACAGGCTAGAGGAGGCCTGTGTGGCAGAATTTGAAAGCAAAGTCTACCACTGCTATATCTCCCCCATCCTGACATGAGGGCCTAGCTAGACTTCTCACATTGATGTGGTACAGCCCTCTCTGATCTTCATACCACAGTCACAGGAAATTAGTGGCTTGACAGTGCCCTCCGTGTCAAAAATTGATACCTTAAATAAAAATAACTGAAGGGGGTTCACACATTGCCCTGGGAGAATAGCTGCAAAAACCTTTCCTTTCCATGCTGCAAGGGCAATATGCCCACACCATGACTCCTCCCCACCCAACATCTGTCCTTTGGAAAGTGGGTTTACAGTGGTAAGGTAAATGTAAACTGATATGTACTAAAAAAAGCTTGACTCTGAAAATGTACAATAAATTTTGGATCCTGCCTAAAGATCCTGCCTGATCTTTCCCACAAGCTAAATAATAATGATGACAGATGGAGTTTTCTTTCCCTTCTTTTCTGAGTTACATAGACCATTCATTCTGCAGGGCTTTTGGATGGAGCCTGGTTTGCTATCTAGCCTACACTGCAAATAATAACCATACATCTACTACTACTGTTTCTCGCTATGTAAAAGCATACAAAAGCAAATAAAACAGATTCTTGGACTTCAAACACATAAGGCAGGGTCCAGTCTTATGAGTAAGGACAGGACAAAAAGATAAGTCTTTACAAGGAGCAACTGATAGTTGCTACTTTGTGTATAAATGTTGTTGTGCTAGTGCTAGGACAAGAACCCAAGTTGCACAGTTAGCAGCAGTTATTCATACTTCTGCCCTAGTAGTTCCCTCCACTGCCCTGTCTGCAACATATTAAGTATATTTATGCAGATGCAGAGTAGGCAACCCAATTCTGCTAGGTGGCCATGTGTGCTTTTTGATCTGAGAAAGTATGTGGTGTTCTGTGTCCAGTTTTCCACATAATAATGGCTGGCTAGGGGACCTTCACTGACAAAGGGAGCAGACATTTCCTAACTTGGCATAGTTAGGGGAAGCCATGTGAACTGTTGCTTGTCTCAGTCATTTAGATCTTGTGTGCAGCCAACAGTCTGATTACTGCCCTTTATTATTATATAGTGTCATATTTGGTACTTTATTGAGTAGCATTAGAAAAAGAAGATAGGTTTCTGCCCTGAGAAGCTTGCAATCTGACTCACCTCCCCTGAACACCTTTGTCAAGCATATTCAAGGTATATCCCAGTTAGCACTTAGTTTAATTTACCTAAACCAGTTTTATTCTGGATTTGCATATTGCACAGTTCTTGAATGTAGTAATAGAAGTTATAAACTCAGATGAATGTTGAAATTATAATTTAGCATGTACTTATTTTGATTCAGTTATAGCAGTATCTCTAGGATAACACATGAGGAAGGATGATAGTGGTTTTTTTTAAAATCCAAACAGAAACAGTAAGTTGGTAATTCAGCAAGGAGTTTGAAATCTGTATTCTGCTAGAGAGCTAGAGATATATGCAGAAGCGTGGTAGTAATTGCCAGCTTGTTTTCAAGATGTTTTAGTAACACATTTGTTGCATATGGATGGTAAAAAGGTTAGACAGTTTATGCACAGACTTCGACAAACTCATACAGTGATCATACTATACTGTACTTCAATGTTTGTCATGTTTGGAAAGTATTCCATTCATAGTTTTCAATGCAAATGACAATGCAGCTGAAGATAAACGAAAAAAAAAATATTTGGCACCAGAGAAAAAAGAGAGGGAGGAAACTGAGCAGTGGAGTTATGGCTTCCTTTATCAAATTCGAAACCACACCCCAAATTCATTTCTTTAGACAATCTTTTGGGTTAGTTGCACCATCATTATTATGGTTCGCTCAGCTGAACATATTTAACCTATGGTAATGGACTTGTAAGAAGGGCCACTCCAAGGAACTGAAGTGACCTAACAAAGTATAAAACCAGATTTGCTCACAGTGGAGAACTTTCACCCCTTTCAGAGGTCTGGAATGGAGCACAGTCATTAAAGACTAGCCAGAATACTAATAACCATTTCTCATTTTTGGTTTCTTTCAGATTCCTAATGCAATAAATTTGAATGCATGAAATACTTAAATTTTAAAACTGAAAAGTTCAGAGAACCTGCTTGGTAGTTCTACATGAACTGCACAACAAAAAGCAACCATCTTTTTTGTGTATTTGTGTGTGTGAGTGAAGAAGAAGAAGAAGAAAGACTGGTGTATTAATACATATTACAGTCTTTGCATTGGTTTTTATTTATTTATCCTGTCAAACAGATATCTAGGTTTGTCTTATCAGAATCACTGACAAAAATGTACATCTGCCTTCACATTTGCTGCAGGAAGACCACAGTGAATGTCATGACGAAACTTACAGGGAAGGTTCTTGAGCGCAAAAAAAGGCAACATGGTTGAGTGGGTTTTTAAACCATTTTTACTGTTATTTTCTCACATTGTCACTAAAATATTCTCTTTGTTATCTGAATGGGACATCTACTGACTGGCTGAGCGTTCTTTACCTGATTGTGTGAAAAGTCTTGGTTAAATCTGTTAGGCCTTGGAGGCCCACTAACCTGCTAAGTGCTATAGAGCCTGAAAGACATTATGTCCTTGGACTAACTTCTCCCTTTTGCTTATGGCTTTCTCTGATACAAACAACTATGGTATGTATGTGATATTACAATAAACTGTTATTTATGAACTGAAGGTTTAAAAATTAAAATTAGAGCTCGCATTTGACTATGCAGTAAATCATAGAGAACCATGGGAAGCTGCCTTATACTGAATCAGACCATTGGTACAACTGGCTCAATATTGTCTGCACCATGGGTAGGCAAACTAAAGCCCGGCCCTATCATCTTCTAAATCTGGTCCGCGGACGGTCCGGGAATCAGCATGTTTTTACATGAGTAGAATGTGTGCTATTATTTAAAATGCATCTCTGGGTTATTTGTGGGACATAGGAATTCATTCACTTTTTCTTCTTCAATATATAGTCTGGCCCCCCACAAGGCCTGAGGGACAGTGGACCGGCCCCCTGCTGAAAAAATTTGCTGACCCCTGGCTGACTAGCAGTGGTTTCAAACAGGAATTTTTTCTATCCCTACCTGGAAATGCTAGGGATTGAACCTGGGATCTTTTACATGCAAATAGAGTAGTTTAACTCTGAGCTATCACTCTTCTACTGGAGCCATGTCCCCCACTCCACCCCTTTTCAAAGTGCAAAATTAGATTCTACTTCATCGTTTTGCCCGGACACTGAGGTCCAGTGCCGAGGGCCTTCTGGCGGTTCCCTTGCTGCGAGAAGCCAAGTTACAGGGAACCAGGCAGAGGGCCTTCTCAGTAGTGGCACCTGCCCTGTGGAACGCCCTCCAACCAGATGTCAAAGAGAAAAACAACTACCAGACTTTTAGAAGACATCTGAAGGCAGCCCTGTTTAGGGAAGCTTTTAATGTTTAATAGGTTATTGTATTTTAATATTTCGTTTGAAGCCGCCCAGAGTGGCTGGAGAAACCCAGCCAGATGGGCGGGGTATAAATAATAAATTATTATTATTATTATATTCAGAAATGCCCTTGAATGTTGAGAAAGTTTACCTAATTGAACTGGATTCTTCCCGAGTAAGTGTGGTTTCAAAACACACATACACCCCATCTGTAGTCACCAGATTTGTGTGTGTGCCCTCCTTCTGAGGGTATATATGTGGATGTTTCCTGTGGCTCCTTCTGGGGATCTTATATTCCATGCTACAGGAAAATATTTATTTGGATATGTTTGTATGCATAGTGGAAGGCAGTGGGCTGTGTTCAATGTAGCAGTAAAGAGTCCTTCACGTGAGCAAAATGACTTCTGCTTGTGCAATGGGACTTTCCTACCTTCCCGTATACTCCTTAAATCTGTTCTAGGTTTCACACCAACCCTCCAGAGCAGAACTGAGGATAGCAGGGATGCAGGAGAGGGAGAAAGTTCCATTGCATAAGTGGAAATTGTTCCACTTCTATTTAGTTGAATACTACCAGGTAGATAGAGATATATAGAGTGTGAAAATATTAAGTGAATAAATGAAGCCACCCTACCTGGTTTTGGCGACTATAGACACTATGCTACAGGTATTTTAAAAATGTAATATAACTTGATCACTCTATAAAATAATCCTGAGAAGTTATGTCTGACTGACACCAACCAGGGTCAGCATCTGTAGGAAAGGAGACAGTTAGCCTCAGTTGTTGTTGAGGGAACTGTAAACAGGATGCGTCCAGATCTTTAGAACTTAATTTTTATTTTGGGTGGGGGAGATGCCAAGGTATATAATAGCTTGTATAACGAGCACGCTATCCCATTATATTAATGAACTGTATTCTTTCAGTAACTCAAATGGAAATCCATTCTAGTGCAACCCTATGTATGTCTATTTGGTCCCATTAAGTTCAGTGGTAAGTAGGATTGGGGTTGCAACCTCAATGCAGTTACAATGGATTATTTTGCCGCGCGTCTTACCACACAAATCTAAGCCTGATATGTGGTAAAAAAAAAATCTTCCTGTGACTTGGCAGTATGATACAGATGAGCCAGCAACCCTGGGGTAACAGAACATCCTTATGTGCTAATTTGGCCATCTGTATGAGCTTCCCCACATCTGGATTTGCCACCTTGCTTTGAGTGGGTATTTATATTCCATAATGTTTTGTGTTGTGTGCCCATATCTCATATTCTCTATAGTATTTCATTTAAGTGTAAACATTGTCTTATTTTGACTTGCTCCAAACACAGAGCACCTGCAGTAGTTTTATAGACAAGGATAACTGTCCCAGCAGGGCTAACAGTCTAAAAAAGTAATGCTCAAGGGAACTTCCTTCTAATATAAATGTTTGGTTTGATCTTTTGATTCATGTGTGAATGTACGGATCTTCCTCCATCAGTGTAAAGTTGGTGTGCCATGTTTTACAGTGGTACCTCGGGTTACATACGCTTCAGGTTGCATACGCTTTGGGTTACAGACTCCGCTAACCTAGAAATAGTGCTTCAGGTTAAGAACTTTGTTTCAGGATGAGAACAGAAATTGTGCTCCGGTGGCATGGCAGCAGCAGGAGGCCCCATTAGCTAAAGTGGTGCTTCAGGTTAAGAACAGATTCAGGTTAAGTACGGACTTCCGGAACGAATTAAGTACTTAACCCAAGGTACCACTGTACTGTATTTACTCGAGTCTAATGCACCATTTAATCCAATGTGCACCTTAATTTTCACAACGTAATTTAGTCAAAAAAGGTGAGCTTTTGATTTGAGTAAATATGATATATTAATCTCCTGCAATCCTACTTTTATGTTTCTCACCCCTTTAAAATTTGTTGCATAGTATAGATGGCTCTTGCTTCCCTTTGATAAGGAATATGACCCTAAAGCTCAAAGGAAATGGGAATGCAAGTGTGTTTCCCCTTCACAATTACCCCCTTTTCAAAGTCAGTAAAAGCACCTGTCCTTTCGGTTTCAGGGGAGCTGCATGTTCTGATTCAGAGCCAGGGGCATGGATCTGCAGTGACGGTCACTGGTGAATGCTAGAGGAGAGTGGAATTCCTTTTTATAAATAGATAGATAAATAAATTTAAAATGGCAAGACTAAAGGCAACTGTTTTGTTTTTAAGCTCTTCAATTTTCTCTCTCTGTCAAAGTGCTTGTCCAAAAGTGTATACAGCTGGAAGAATTACGAAAGAGAAACCATTCCCATTTTAAAGATCAAAAAAGCATATTTGATTTTGATATAACCTTATGGAAATAAGCATCTTTTATCTTTTTCTGTTAAATGTCCTAAATCTCTTTTATTTTATTATTATTATTATTATTTGGCATGGTTCTTTTCAAAGAAGTAGTGGTGCTGAGCCTTTCATTTAATTGTAATAAAATGTTGCCCTAAAGAAAAAGAAAAATGGATATATATATATTTTTTACTGTTTCATACAGAAAAACATATAACTGTGTAATAGTGTTTTAACTATAGTTTGTATAGACCTCACGTACATTTAAACTCTATGCAAATTTTTCCTACTGCAGGGCAAACAACTATGAGACATATCATGCAATGCAGTGAACTTATACCATAAATTTGATAATGATACCTGTGAGTTCATCATATTTCATACAAAGATTCTAAAGGGATATGATGGGGAGAAGAGAGTACGGTGGCATGATTGTACAATCTGAATGGCCATTTTCTTCCCAAGGATTTCATAATGTTGTATGGTTGCTCATGTTCTGTGACTAGGAAGAAAAACCAAGTAGTAAGAATATGATGACACCAGCATTCAGTTCAACCAGTTTTGGTTATTTGGCAAAATAAATTAGGGCTGAACTAAATGATACATTAAATGTGTGATTGCATGGAATTTGTCTAGGCCCCACGCCCTCCTCTTAAATAATAGCTGTGGGGTGATCAGGTACACAGGGTGGGGGTTAGCTGTCGCCCCACTATGGTCGTAACAAAAAATTCCTGCTACAGCTGTAGTTTGCACCAGGAGGGATGCAGAAGGGGTCCATGGCCCTCCATTGATAATGGAATTGCTTTTGTTGCTTAAACACCCTTTCTCAGACACATTGGTCATAATGCCTCAGTGATGCTGGTTTTTTTTTTAAAAAAACAAGATACATTAAATGCAATCTTGCATATTATCGGGTTTGTCTCTTTGATGATGAAATAAATAGCTCCGCTTTTCTTCCTTGGTAGTTTGTCCAAAGTACTTGTGTTCTGTTATGAAATGTGTGTGTTGCGCTTTTGAGAAACATGAGTGGGTGGCCATCTTAAATGAAAATGAAAAAAGCATTTGTTTGAGCTGCTTTGCAACACAAACATTTCACTAAGTGAGGGCTGACAATGTATCTTGCTTTGTCAGTGGGTGCCAGCATGAAAGAAACGTTGTGTTCAACTTCCTTTATTAGTTGGAGGCGCTTCTATGTTGCATTTCATCTGACGATAAAGCTGCCCAAACTAAACCTGCTAAGCATGACAAAGCAGTTCATGTTAAGATGTGTAGTCTGTTAATGCACACCAGTTTACTCTGCCCTGGTGCTCTCCAGATGTTGCTGGACTTCAGCTCCCATCATCCATGAAAATTGGCCATGCAGGCTGGGAGTGATGGATATGAAACCTACAAAATATCTGGAGGGAACCATATTTGACAGAATGTACAGGTATTTAATATGCTCACTTTCTTGAGCTCGTTTACTGTGACTTTCTTCTTTCATTCAAGCAATGGATGTGCCCAGTGCTTCTGTGTGTGTCAGGTATTGGCACATTCAGGTCCTGTACAGTTGTGTGTGGGGTGAGCCCAAACCATTGTACAGACATGAATAGGAACTCCTTTTTGTTGTACAGAACAAGAAGGAGGCTGAGAAAGCACTTTGCACTCCAGCACATTGCCTAGCAGTTGTATCTGGCAAGTCCAGCCCCATTTGATAGAAATCTAATCATCATGAAGAAGATTTAGCTAAAATTGAACATTCTCCCATCTGCATAAAAACCATATACTGAAGTATACAAACTATTTGCAACAAATTTGTGCAATCTCTTACTGGATATGAATGACAAAGGCACTGCTTAGCAGTATGGATTTCTTCCATATGATCATGCTTTTTAACTGGCCTAATCCTGCTGGGTTTTTTTGTTTTGTTTTGTTTTTGCCTGAAGGTAAAGCAGAGAATAAAAGCTTCAGTGGGCAAGAAGTGTTTTGCCCCTGAGGTGCAGTTGATTCTAGCTGTCAGTTTAAAGAGCATGTTCTTTAACCACAACCATATTTGGAGAGCTTCTTTTCCCTTAAAGCTGTCTTCTTGTCTCTCTGAATGATGTCTCTCTAGAAGAATCTTTTAAAAATCTGCCTGCTGCTCTTTCAGGTGTCCTTTTGTGATAGTTTTTATTGCTATATTTCACTGGGCATACTTGGTTTGTTATTTTACCAAATTCAGAGCTACATTTAATGACCATTCTCATAGGCAAGGTTGTGCAAATGTCACATTTGTTTGTTTTTCTATAGAACTTATAACCAGGAGTAGTCAATGTGGGGGTCTCCAGCTACTGTTGGACTTCAGCTCCCTTCAGCCTTAGCCAGCATGGCCAATGGTTATAACAAAGGTTATAACAAATGTATATGATCACTAGGTAAATCAGTTGCTACTTGGTTGAATTGCATCAAGGGTTGACTTATATAAAAGAACACAAGTCTGAGGGCTGCAGTTGTACAGCCCAGTTTTATACCAAACCCAATTTGGTATCTATTTCTGTTCCATGCCAGCATGACTCCACGCTCTGCATGACTGCTTTGCTACTGTTTGTGTGGTACCATGCCACTAACCGCTGTTATGCCAGCCTGATCCTGCCAGGCTGCTATGCTGAACTCTTAAATTACTGCTACTGTGCTATGTACACTGGTGTAATATATGGATATTCGATAGAAACCACAGGACACTAAGTACTATGCTCAGGCAGGAGCTCATTGTTCTAATGCTGAATGGATACAGATATTGCCTGGAAGGGCTTTTTATCCAGTGAAGGTTAAGCAACACAGTTAATTTACTATCTAAACAATTCTTACTTTAAAGCCAATGCTCATATTGCATGTGGGGGATTGGCCCACATTTTTCTACTTATTTACTAAAATGACTGTGGTGTGTGTTTCAACATTTGACATTTATTAAGTCAAAATGTGCCTTCTGAATGCTAGCTTAGGCTAGTGGATATTGAATTACGCACACAATGCATTCACTCACATTACACAGTATCCTACGACCCATTCTTGTAATTCCTTTAGCTGCCGATCTACCACTAAATTCAGCGAAAGGTTTATGGGTAGATGTTTTGATGGTTTGGGCTCGGTATTGCCATGTTTTAGATTTGGTTTCTCATGAAATACTTGATACTTGATCCGTGGCTTTAGATTGCTAGCTTGTTCTCTGTTTTCATATTTCACTTCTGAAGTTTATAGGTTGGTTTTTACTCATGCATGCTTATTCACTTGATAACAGCACCATTTAAGAGATGACTTGCAAGTGTGAATGAGTTGTTGCAGATAACACCACAGGTGGAATTCTTGTATAACTTCAGAACTATGCTTTCCAGTATAGTTTGTTTACACATTTAGCTGCAAGTCATCACATGCAGAGCATCAAATAAAGCACATGCATATGTGAATCTGCCCTAGTACTCACCAGGTGGCATGGGTATGCTGATTCTTCATAATTCTGTTTCAGGCTCCTAGCCTCTGTTCTACAACACAATTTGAGCAGAGTTACTTCCTGATAGTGGCTAATGAGCTTTCGTTCATTTCCCTATATCCTTGAAAGATTTAAAAATACCTGCCAGGGAAAGTCCTTGGTGCTGAATAACTGAGGGGATGGGTGATCTTCTTCAGCTTAGCATGCATCTTGCTTCTTCTCATTTTGTTCCTGCTCTTCTTGGTGACCATTGACCCATGCTTATCCAACTATCTTCTGGCTGACAGGGCTGGCCCACCCATGAGGCAGACTGAGGCAGCTGCCTTGGGAGGCTGAATCCCAAGGAGCAGCATCTCTGCAGGTGCCCTGCTACTGCTGGAGAAACAAGGAGAAGTGGTTGTCGCTTCTGGTGAGATCCCATGGAATTATTGCAAGCTCTTGCCACTGCCATCATTTCTCCTCACTTACCCCATGGGAGAAGGTGCCCTCTCACCCCCTGCCACTGCCTCCACTGCTAAAGAAGCAAGGAGAAGTGGCTGTGGCGTCTGGGTTTTCAGCAAGGTGTTGCTGGAACCTGGAAGTCGCAGCCATGCAACCCTGGTAAGCAAGGCTTTGAGGCGGCGGCGGGGTGGGGTGGGGTGGGGAACCTTCCCAAACAAAAGGATGGGGAGGAGAGAGAGAGAGCACACTTTGTATTAATGACATAACTTTGAATTGTGGTTTGTACTAGGAAAATAAGAGGTATGTGCCTTCAGGCAGTATTCAAGTTTGCACATTAGCTAGTTTGCACGGGGATTTGAACCGCTGACCTTCCGATCAGCAAGCCCTAGGCTCAGTGGTTTAGACCACAGCGCCACCCACGTCCCTTCCCACTTGGACTAGAGGTCTACAAAATCAATAAATTTAATAGATCTATTAAATGCAGGGCACTGCATTTTGGGTATCTTTAAATGGCAGGCAGCCCCCATGGATGGGAGATGAGCTTGGCTACCATTCAAAAGTGGCACCTCTGTCCACCACAAAACACCCAGAAGCCCTACATGGAGGACGGTGAATGACCAGTGACTGGATCAAACCTATGAGTGGTCCTTCTAAATCCCTGAGGCCTTGGCCAGTGCTTGAGCTAGCCAGCCACTTGTGCCAGGCTGAAGTGATATCATATGTGCATCTGGAATAGGTCTTTAAGGGTCTTCCAACATATCAGAGCACATGTGATGTGGGAGATCCAGAATCAAATCCTCTAATGTTTTTATTAAAGTGGAGTGGTTCACTTTTCATTAGAACAGCTACAATGTAGGTGGGGTGTTTGTAATAAACAACCAGGATCTTCATGACTCCCTAAAATCATCTTTCTTATCCAGATTATAACTATTTCAGTGTTTTCTAGGTGGAGAGCTGTGTTACCCACCTATACACACAGTGGCAGCAACAGGAAGTGCAACTCTCCGAAAGCACTCTTTGGAATGCAGTCCTATATCCACTTAGCGGAGAAGAGTAAGCCTTATTGAAATAAGTGGGATTTCCATCTGAGTAGCCATATTTAGGATTATGTACTCTTTCTTCATTCTGCTTTTGATTTCTGTTGCATTGGCTTGCCTTGCTCTCCCCTAACAATGTAGCATGGTTCTGGTCTTCTTTGTAGTTCCTGTATTAAAATATTTCCATAGAAATATTTCCCGAACTTGCTTATGTGACCGAATGCAATGAATTCTTTATGAATAAAGTGGTGCAGAGAAGAAGACCACATCTTGGATAATTCATTGTGTTCCTTTAAAAAGGTCTTTATTACTTTGTGCAGTAGTGCAGTCACCTGGCAGTGGGTCATTAGTGTTTTAGTCGTCTTTCCTTCACAACAATGCACAACATGCTAATTAGAGGGTTCTGAAAGCTAAGCAACCTGTTTTAAAATCAGACATTTTAATTTGCAGCTATAATGGCTATATTATAATAACGGGCTTTGCAAGAGAAAAAAAGGGCACTTCTCATGTTTCGGTAGCGAGGCCCAGTGTAACAGAGGCCAACAAAATTAAAAACCTCATAATATGACCTTTGCTTGGGATAAAAGGCTGTTTCATAACAATTTCCTTTTGTTCTTTGTTTAAGCCATTACTCCAAAAGGAGACTCCGATTAATCTAAGTAAATGCATCATTACAGCCCTAATCCATGTCCTTCTGTCAGTGTCTGTTTTAATTAAATAAGAAACACTAGGAGAAAGATATCACGCACAAAACTGTGATTGGAGGAAGAGAGGCTTGGTTGATCAGGGTAAGATTAAAAAAGGCTTTACAGTTTTGTCCACTTGCATAGCTCCAGAAGCTCTACTGTTGCAAGTTAAGAGAGGAAAACTTGCAGAACAGTTTACATGGTGCCCCTTCTTGCTGTATCAAGACAAGTAGGTTTCCTGAGAATCTAGTTATTCCTTTCATTACATCAATAAATCAACAGCGAAAGTGTGTTAACAACACACACTCATCTCATAGAGTGTATGTGGCCTGCCTAAATAATTTGAAACTGTTTGTGTTCTCATAATTTGATGTACCGTAAAAAAAAGACGATTTGCTTAAAGAATGTACAGACTTGTGGTGTCAATTTATTTAGCCTATTTTTAAATGAATGTCCAAATATTTGATTTTTTTACAAACAAAAACTACTTTGATATACTTTGAGATTCTGAAATATTTTTGGGATTGCAGGAATGCAAGGAATACTGCCTTTAATAAACTTTCTATACAATTAATGCATCTAATCTGGTTAATATTGCTAGAGATATGCATTTGTAGAAACTCTTCCTCGAGGTAGTGTTTTAAAATCCCTCTGGTGAGAGCTTCCTCCCATATCCAGGCCATAATATTTGATGTAATGAAAAGAGAAAGTGTACAGTGCTGAGATTAATTAATTTAGCCTAACAAGATGAAGATAAATGAAGCAAAGCAAGGCTTGCATAAATCAAGATGTCTTGTTTACAGTTTAATACTTCCTGATATTATATATTTTCTTTTTCAATTTACAAAAGAAAAGTACCCGACTTAAAAAAATGTGCACAATATGCAGTACCCTGATAAAAACAGAGACTTGTACGTATAGAAGAGCAAATTAAGTACAAAAAACCAAACCTTGTATGAGAGGGCTTATGGTAGCCTTCCTCAACCTGGTGCTCTTCAGATATTTTGGACTGCAATTCCCATTATTCCCAGTCAGCCTCTTTGAATATTTGTTAGATACTGTATGTGAATATATGTCTATATTTTTAAAAAGCAGGAGGAGTCATTCAGCCACAAATTGTTTTTTTCCTGTTCCATTACAAAAATATTTCTGTTCCATTAAAAATACTGACTTCATTCTCCTTAAATCCCTTAAATCATTCCCCCATCTTTTCTTATACCCTCTCCTTTCACATTCAGCTAGCTCCCACATTTAACCCTTCTCTGTTTGTGTTGCCTCCTCTAACATTATTTATTTTGCCTTTCTGTTTACTTCACAAATGTCCATGTTTCTGCTTCACTAAACTTCTGAAGATTTCAAAATTATATTTTATATAAACTTCAGGCAGGTAACTTCTACAGGTAGCCCTAGGCACCTTCTTCCACTGTACATTTTTGCAGACTATAACGATACAGCAGATGGTCTCGAAATCTAGTCCTACTCAGAGTTAACCCATTGAAAGTAATGAACCTAAGTTAGTCGTGTGCATTAACTTCAGTGGGTCCACTCTCATTAGGACTAGGATTGAATACCATCCAGGCCGTGTGTGTGTGTGTCTAAGTAAATATGCTCAACAGTGATCAAACATGTCACCTGGGTGTCAGGATCCCTTTCCGTACAACTGTAACTTATATTTTAGTATATTGCTGTGCCTCCACTTCCCAGTCATCTGTGGCCAGCTTTGTCCTATCATTTAAGTGACAAAGAAGAATCCTGCTGAGTCAGGCTAACGGCCTAGCTAGTCCAGCATGCTGTTCTCACAATAGCCATCCAGATGCTGAAGGATGCCCACAAGCAGAAGCTGAGCACAGCTGCACTCTCCCCGCTTGTGATTCTTAACAGCTGGTATTCTGAGTCATACTGCCTGTGAAGTGGAGGTAAACAGGTAAAGGTAAAGGGACCCCTGACCGTTAAGTCCAGTCGTGGATGACTCTGGGGTTGTGGCACTCATCTCGCTTTACTGGCCGAGGGAGCCAGCGTACAGCTTCCGGGTCAGGTGGCCAGCATGACTAAGCTGCTTCTGGCGAACAAGAGCAGTGCATGGAAACACTGTTTATCTTCCTGCTGGAGCAGTACCTATTTATCTACTTAAACTTTGATGTGCTTTCGAACTGCTAGGATGGCAGGAGCTGGGACCGAGCAATGGGAGCTCACCCCATCACGGGGATTCGAACCGCCGACTTTCTGATCAGCAAGTCCTAGGCTCTGTGGTTTAGACCACAGCGCCACCGGCATCCCCATGAAGTGGAAGTGGAGGTAGAACATAGCTATTGTGGATGGTAGCCATTGGTAGCCTTATCTTTCCCAACCTTATGCCTTCCAGCAAGATTGGAGAGACCCCAGTCATGCTGCAGAGGCATGGCTGGTCAGCTGTTGGGGTAGGAGGACCTCTTTTCTCCCTAATAGGTCTCATATTAGAGCAGCTGTGAAGTGGGAGAAAGTGTGCAATATGCCCCAAACTGTTTTTGTTATTGGCATAGATTGGCAACCTCAACAGCTGAAAAGAAGAAGTTGGGGAGATCATTTAAACTCACTGAGTAAAATAAACAGTGATGTGTTCGACACATTAAAACAGTGGCTTCCATATTCCACATAAATAAGCAAATATTGTGCGAATCACCAAACTGCTCAAAAGGTTCAGTAAATATCCACTAATGGAAAATGATTTTAAGCTTACCTACTTTACAGTGGGCCTGTCCATCAGACAATTTCAAATGTTCTTAATCATACTTAGAGTTGGAACAATTTGCCTATTTTTATAATTTTGCATATTGATATTGATTTTGGTTGTTATACTTGAAATATAATTAGAATCATAGAATCATAGAGTTGGAAGAGACCACAAGGGCCATCGAGTCCAACCCCCTGCCAAGCAGGAAACACCATCAGAGCACTCCTGACATATGGTTGTCAAGCCTCTGCTTAAAGACCTCCAAAGAAGGAGACTCCACCACACTCCTTGGCAGCAAATTCCACTGTCGAACAGCTCTTTCTGTCAGGAAGTTCTTCCTAATGTTTAGGTGGAATCTTCTTTCTTGTAGTTTGGATCCATTGCTCCGTGTCCGCTTCTCTGGAGCAGCAGAAAACAACCTTTCTTCCTCCTCTATGTGACATCCTTTTATATATTTGAACATGGCTATCATATCACCCCTTAACCTCCTCTTCTCCAGGCTAAACATGCCCAGCTCCCTTAGCCGTTCCTCATAAGGCATTGTTTCCAGGCCTTTGACCATTTTGGTTGCCCTCCTCTGGACACGTTCCAGTTTGTCAGTGTCCTTCTTGAACTGTGGTGCCCAGAACTGGACACAGTACTCCAGGTGAGGTCTGACCAGAGCAGAATACAGTGGCACTATTACTTCCCTTGATCTATATAGAATATCATAGAATATCAGCTTATAGAATACTTATAGAATATCAGCCTTCTTGAGTGACAGGAGACCCTCTGGGATGGTGTGGGATGGGGAATGTAGCTGGGGGGAAACTAGCAGAAATATCAGACCCTCCTCCTTGCATGAGCAGATGTACCTTCTTCCACTTGGGCAAAGGTCTCTCTGGGTCCCACCTATCCTATGCATCATAGTTACTCCCTTGCAACTCCCCCTTTTCTTTTGCAACTTTGCAAGGGAATACTTGTTTTTTTTAAAATAAAAAATAGATAAATGGAGGACAGAACCGAAATTGAAGGAATTTCTAGTCACTGGCTGTAACTGATATACAGCTATTTTTAATAAGAAGGGGTCAAGCATTTTCATATCTTCCATCAATTTCAATGGCGTGCTCTCAGGAGAAAGTTAAGCTGTACTTTACCATGTCTGAATTTATTCACGGTTCATAAGAATAGTGAGTTCTAAGTAATTTCAGATTACTATTAAAGATAATGTTTTGATGAAAACTTTGGTAACTTCCCAATTTTACCACTTAGTTTGATGTACCCCATAAAGGGTCTACAAAGGATGACATTTTATTGATCCAAGAGAAGGCTAAGGAGGTGTCCTCCTTCATTACAGTAGCCTGGCAAGAAGTGATATTTAGCGTAAATGTAGACCTCTTCAGATGGTATTCCTGTGTCTGAACACTTTTATTTAGATCGGGGGGGGGGGGGCAAATCCCTGCAACTGCTTCGAAGGATTTCAATAAATAGGACTTTTTACCCAAACAATTGCCTTTTATATTACTTTTAAACAAAACTACTAGTCCATCAAGAGTTTCAAAAGGAAAAACAATTCTGCGGAGTGCTGGTATGGCAGCACAGACCAATCATTATGGCACCCATTCTCTAGTCCTTTATTTTTCAAGTTCTCAACAATAGGTTGTTGATTCAATGGACAAGACCAGAACAATTAAGTTCTCTGTTTAGCAGCAGTGCAGCATTTTAATGCCCTCCTCTAATAATGGTCCCATTATTGTTATTCTAAGACTGGGCCTCAGGACGAGGAATATTTGCTGGAGGTACGTCATTATTTTGCAAATTTCGATTAGCTCATCATGTTGTCTGTACTGTGAAAATCGTAGCTAATTAGAGCAGTGAGTTAGACTACCAGCTTTTGAGCTTATGAGTTAAAAGGTAGCATACTTGATAGTCCAATGATGTGAAAAAGGTGGTTAAAAGGAGGATTAGAGCTGTTGCCTTAGTAACTCTAACTTCCATCTGTGAGGGAACAATGGACTTGTGTTTCTCCCCCACCTTGGTGTAAAAATTGGTTTTGTTTTGAAAGGACAGGGCTCTTTATATGACAATCTGGAATTCAGCCTGAGTGTAGTTTTAATTGTTAGAAGAGACCATTGAGGGATAGGCAGGGTGAAAGGTCATGGTGAGCTCAAGGACATGAAAGGTGGTTGTCTCATGTAACAATAGCAGATTGTTTTGTCTTATTATTTCTAGCCAACCACTAAGTCAGGTGATGGAACAAATACCTCCAGATTAGTCAGGTGAAACAGGAAAGAGAGATAATGTACTTTGCAGAGAACAAAAGATAACTATAGTTCAATTTTATTAAACAGAGCTGGATTTATTTGTGTCTACCATCTGGAAAATAAAAAAAAGCTTGTTTACTAACTTACCATTCCCTGTGTGCTTTTCTACGGCACCACCTCTGTAGGCCATCACATCTCTGGGAAGCACTCCAATGTGTTAGAAAATGTTATTTAAGCTTTCTTCCCATGAAGAAAAACCCCCAGGAGTATCAGTGATGTGATGCTTAACAATAAATTTAGCTGCTGTGCTTTCTCACATTATTGGCTTTTTAAAAAGGTTTTCCTTCAAACACGCAAAGAATAATATTCACTATAAATATGAAGGAAATTTGCTTCACACTTTACGGCATTTTATTATCTGCAGCACATCTTATGGAAAGTTTACTATAAATGATTTTAAGAGCTGCTGCTACAAAGCGCTTTACTCCCATGTAAAAATATTACATTTGCTACTTATTCTGTGAAAAGATGAGGTCAAGCCCCTTTGTGCTAGGCCTGATCTTGAAGAAGTTCTGCCTTTTGTCTGTAGGGAACGTAAAGGTACTTCAGGGCTGTTTAATAAAACAGCTCTAGCATGCTTTTTGCAGGGAAATCATTTTTGTTAGAGTGAAAAGGCTGCAATCTCTTGGATTTTGCCCAGGGCTCCCTAAACCTAACGCATCGCTTTTTAAAAAGAATAGGCAAGATAGAAAGGTTGTTATTTCCCTTTATTCTCTTTTCTTTAACACGACACCTTAGCTATCCTAGTTTTATTTCCTTTCATTTTATTCCAACCAAAGCAAAATCCACCACACCCCCACCAAAATACCAAGATTTCAAGCTTCTTTCCTATGACACTGTCAGTCAACAAACATTACTCCTTCTTATTCTCTAGTTTTTTTCTTTCTCATAATACAAATTCTCCATGATCTGTTGCACTTATCTGATAAATTACTTTTTTTAGCACTGGTTATTCATTACTATAGTTAGGTGGGTGAGAAGGAGGGAAACCTAGGTTTCCCCCTTTCAATAATCCTGGCCTCACTTGAACTGTAAAAAAGCGATTCAGGGTGCCTGCCTCTTATCTTCTTGCTCCTAGCCACATTTACGCTTCACTCTCTCTGTCTGACAACACAGATGGACAGTCTTGCATAAACTGATAACTGATAATTTTGCAGCTAACTAGTCATATGGGGAAGTCAGTCACACTTATTTTGCATTTGGAAAGTAGTACTAATTCTTAATACTCTGGCTCATGGGGCAAAAACTGATGGTTTTCCCACGAGGTGATTGACTGCTCATGTGAGTAGATGCCCATAGTTGCTTGAACTTGGAACATTGGTTTAATGTGTAAGTACTTTCTATATTATTTACTATTATTTACTCAAGACTTGGTTTGGGGGGCCTTTAATTTTAACATTCTTAAACCAAATCCCATAATAACCTAGTTCGTTTTGGTTTTGTTCTTTTACTTTTCTTAACGCATGGGTGAGAAAGTGCACATTCAGTTCAGGATTAAATGCAAGGTAATACAAAGGGTTAAGCAGAAGAGAATTGCAAATGAACTGATCTAGAAAGTTGATTATTAATCCAGCAACAGAAAAATATCCATCCAGTAAGCAAGAATTAGTACCCAAAGAGCTGATAATACTGTTCAGCCTGTCGGTGTGGAATGGCAGAGTCAGGTAAGCACAGACATCTTATTACAGAGATTAAACATTTTCCTTAAGGGAACATCTAATTTTAGACTGATTTTTTAAAAACCAGATATAATGTTAAGCATAGCATAATCCACCTTCTCCCCTATGTCAACAAAATACATTTAAAGGCAGATTTGGCAATAACTTTGCTTTATATTGCTAGTTTGTAAACTACCTTTGAAAGCCTGGATTGGGTTGCGGTTAAGAATAAGGGTAGATTAGAAAAACCAAAAGAAGCTTTAATGTGGTGTTAAACATAATAATCATTCATAGTGACAACTTGAAAAATTACATAATTTCTCTTCCAGTGAAAAAGCTCTGGAGAACTGAAAAGCAGGAGTAATACAACAGTAAGATTTTGAATATAAGAGTTTCCACATTAAGAGAGCCAGCAATTGTGAAAACAAGGGTGTCATGGAGATTGTGCTCATCGTGATATCTACTAACCTCTCTTGATAAAATTCATTTTTATGTCCCAGAGTTAAGTGGAAGGAGAGGAAAAGCAACAGGACAGACACAAAGAGACAGCAGTGGCACGTATATTAAGGGGGAAACCTCAGTAAACCACAGCTTTATCTTGTTTGCAAAGAATAATTATTAGCCAGCCTTTCTGAAGAGGGACATCTTCACAGAATGATTGTCAGATATCCCATCTTCCAGTTATCCGCGGCTGCATTTTGTGCGCTCTTCCAGTCAGTCATTAGACACAAACAAATTGATATCCCTTTTAAGCAAACAAGTCTGATCCTCAGGGAGCAGCACGAGTGCGAGGCCCTTTTCAGTTAATCCAGCTTGTTCCACCAGAACACTCCTTTGGCATGAGGATCTTTGTATGCAGCACTCCGTGCATTATCTCTGGGCTATATTAGGGTCATGTCTGATGTTGAAGACTTCCTCTTTGCATACTGAAGATAGATGCAGAGAAGCAGGCGGAAATCCAGCACACATGCATTTCTACCACCCTAGTAACACCTGAGCAGGAGGTACTTGAACTGAGGTGGAGGCACAGGTGAGGCACCCAAAGGAATGATACTCGTGCCTCACCATTTCAGCATTGCAGAGACGTGCACCTGGTGATTTCCCACCTTCACCTCTCTTTTCTGCAAGTGGGTTTTCACAAAATGAACAGGGAAATGTAACACTGGTGCCTCTGCTAATGTGTCTGAAACGCACTGTACTATTATTTTATATTAAGGTTGTCACTCTGTGAAAGAACTGCTGATTAATTCATTGTATCTACATAGAATTCTGTAACAATAAAATTATAATTCTGAAGCAGGGCGTGGGGGGAAGCATTGTTCCTTTGATTTTGGGTGGTATGTGTTTATTGTAAGTGTGGTTGGGAAGGGCCATAGCTCAATGGTAGAGCATCTGTTTAGCGTGCAGAAGCAGGAGCTAAATGGCACCTTAAACCTAGGTTATGGGTACAACAGGGGTGCATTTTTATAACAAGAATACAAAGCTGAAAATGAATGAACTTCAGCTAAAATATTATGTTCATTTTTCACATGGTCTAGTCCTTCCCTTGCCCTACCCCCTAATATTCTTAGGAGAGTCTCTTCTCCAGTCTTCAGAGAGTAGCTGGAAGTGGGGAGGCAGAAAAAGGCCCTCCTGTCCTTCCACTCTGCAGTTTTAATCCAAAATCTTAGGCACAATATTGTGTCCAGAGCTCAGAAACTGCTTGCGCTAATGAAATTCCCTGTCGCAAAATGCACCTAGAACAATGGGAATTTCAAACACTGTGCAGAAGGTCCAGTCCCTGGTGTCTCCAGGTAGAGCTGGGAATACTACCTGTCTGAAACCCTGGCAAGCCACTGCTAGTCAGTGTAGATAGTACTGGGTTAGGTAGACCAATGGTCTGACTTGGTATAAGGCAGCTTCCTATATTGGAGGATGCAAAATCTTAGAAGTGGCATTCCCTTGGGAGGGGAGGAAGAGGGGTAGGCCTCTTCTAAAATGGCTTCTGCCATCCACAGGTTTGGGAAGCAATATGTGAGGTTTAAAAAATTGCAGCTATTGGATATATTTGCAGCTATTGGCTATAACCAAAGAATTGTATGGCTGTGGTAAATTAAAGGAGTGATGTCACAACTGCAGAAATCCAATGCTGTTGGATGAATCCTTGTGAATCACAGTTCACAGGGACACTTCACCATGTGGTACTTCTCCCTGAGTATAGCTCAGCAGTAGAGAATCTGGATTACATGCAGAAGGTCCCATGTTCAGTCACTGGCACCTGCAGGTAGAACCAGGAATGTCCCTTTCCATAACCCTGGAGAGCTGCTGCCAGTCAGTGTAGACAACATTGACTTAGATGGATCAATGTTCTGACTTGGTATAAAGCAGCTTCTTATGCTCCACTGTAATCCTGGATCTGGGGTGGTGCTGAGGAATCATGAGGGGGGGGGGGAATGCAGACCGTATTCCACATGGGTGGAATATGCACTCCTGATCACATAGCACATTCTGCAGTCAGAATGGAGGCATGCATGTGACTGAGATGTCCTCCCATCTCCCCTGCCCTGAATAGAGTCCAACAGATGTGGTTAGTTATAAAATGACCCTAAATCACTTAGTACTCATGAGTTTTTCCATGAATACAAGCCATGCTTGCTGCTTCATATTTTAATTTAATTGAAGGGAATCAGAAATGTAAGATGCTTCTACTGCACAAACGCTATGGTTAAGGCATTCCATAGTGACCAAAAGTGCATTTCACGACCATTGGCTGGTGTTTTAGCGAAGCCTCCTTATTGTGAAGAGGGACCTAGCCCCTGCTTTGCATGCTGTGGTATTTACTTTAACTTGACTATTATAATGCACTGTATATAAGGTTGCCCTTTTTGGTTGACTAGAAGCTGCAGCTGATCCAGAATGCATTAACACAGCTTTTGGTCGGTTACTGGTTGCAGGAAGCATGCGACACCAGTTTTATGTTAGCTGCATTATTTACCATTTTGCTTCTGCAAAGGAAGCATACATATGTGGAACTTACTATTAAGGCAAACCTAAGCTGTATAATATTGTGTGATCTCAACAGAGATCAAAGTAGCTAGCTCATCCATCACCAATCCAAAATAACTTTGCTTTAAGGGCTGGCTGAAAAAAGGGCTATAGCCACGGACCTGGGGGAGTTCTTATAAATAAATAAGTAAGTAAGTAAGTAAGTTAATAAGTAAGTAACTTAAAAACCAGTTAAGAAAGTTTTACAAATCTACATCATTACACTTACTATTCCATTCTGCAACTTTCCAAGAAAGAAGAGTTAGTTACAGGTTGGCAGTAACACAGTCAAGTCTCCCCACTCCAAATAGAAAAGGGTACAGCCATTGTCCTTTAGTAGTCCAGGGATGTGCAAGATGGCTGTTGCTGTATTAGCAATGAGTACATTGTCTTATGTAGGAAATGGTGCAGGGTCAGATCAAGGTCCAACTAGCCCAGCACTCCTTGCAAGAATCCCTTCAACCAGCAGGCAGGAGGTTGTCAATTGGAAATCCATTGTTCAGATTATTCCCACCCTTGAGTTCCCTCCTCTTTGTCCCCTGGCACCATTAACTGAGCTCAGCTGGAGAGACCAGGTGTCTCCTGAGATTAGATTGGCTGTAACGAGGAGTAGAATGTTCTGGTGATGAACTCTGTAAACTATTTTGAGGGCAATATGGTGGTAAAGCAGCTATGCATTTAAATATAAGAAATACACTGAAGGAACATGTGAACTGATTCTTTTGATTTTAAGACTGCTGGCCAGGTATGGTTTCCTTTCTGTATTGTATGCATGGTTTTAAGTGTGTATATAATAACACTGTCTGAAAGTTTTCCTGTGAAAGGGGCTTTTTTTTCTGCCTTGTTCACAGGGTGCTATAGAATCTCTTTAGAATTTAAGTGGGCATGGCATTGAGTGTACCATATTCTTGTGAAGTAGCCAGCAGTGGCATGTGTGTTTTTCTTTCCATTAAACATTTCTGCAGCATTTCAGCCTGCATTTTCTGATCTGACAAAGTCCCATGGGAGGAGCTACCTAATGACACCTCTACCTGGGCTTAAATTGAATTGTGGGCAGCTGGGCAGGCTTGCCTCTGAATGCTTGAGAGCTGTATGATTGTGGGGATTTCCTTTCTTTTTGGAGAAAGAAGTCATTTTACATTTAATTGGATGCCAACCTGGAAATATGTCTTTCTTCCCTCACTCCCTTTCTGAACAGAAGCTGCAAAGATCTTCTTCCTGAGCAGGTATGGTGGTGGCTAATGCCCTTCCTTTGAATGGGAGGCTGGTGCATCATTTTGAGGTCCGGTCTTTTCTCCCTGCTAGCTGTAGCAGTAGTTTTGTGCTATGGCACACCCTATGGTAGCCATTTTGTGACCGGAACCTAAGACACTTTCTCACAATTTCAAGCCATTGGCTCAAAAAGTTTGGTGATCTAAACTCTAGGGGCTGCCTTTGGAGACTTCCACCTTACACTGACATCACATTGCAGCATTACATTTAAGTAATATTTCAAACCAGATTATTTTTTTACAGAACAATTAGTGCAACAAATTTTTTAAATTAAAAAGCTTTTAAATAAAAACAATGTTTTTAATTTAAAAACCCAATTTTTATCAACCCTGATTCAGCAGGCATATTATAAGTTGTTTGTGAAATGTTAATATAATACTTCACTAACTAGAACTTCCATATAACTATTGGGCTTTTAAGCATTTCTCTCTCTCTCATACATCATTTGATCCTGCACTAATAAATCTAGGCTAGTTTGCTTGCAAGAATCAGTAATCCATTTAACATCCATTATAAATTTCACTTTATTAGCACAAGGTTAATGGGCCAATTACAACCTTCTCCTCTTAGGGAAAGGAAAGTGAAAAGAATCAGGCATATTATTCCAAAAACACATCTTAACACAAAACCATAAACATTTTAGTGTAAATGAACCACAGTTCTGATAAAGGAGTATGCTTATTAGAAATGTGTAAAAATGAAACCAAAACTGATAAACCGGCATCTGTGTTCAGTGACTAGTTAACATGTTTATCTCGAACAGACACAGTGTCGGGGTTCCTACCAGGTAGCCCACTGGGATAGTGACCCAGAATTGGAAGACTCCTGTTATAAATAGCGTGCTCTTTCTAGAAATAAACTCCAGCATGAATCTATAAACTATTGTATGAACATTACTTTAAAAACACACGTTTAAATGTTAAACGGAGTCAAGACTGATATATGTTGTCTTCTTTTGCCACATGGAAATGTATTTGGTTTTGTGGTATTTGTTTCTTGTAGTCAAAGATTAGATTACTGTTTTAAAATGAGGAGATGATACATTACTCCTAACATTCTCACTATAATGATTGGTTCATACAGTCCTATCCTCTGGAAACATAAAAAAATAAAAAATAGGCATCTACTTTTAGATGTGATGGATCTGTGGTTTGAGCTATATATAATTTTTCTTTTAAAAATATATGGTCTTCATTAATTATGGGTACTGAGAACAAAAGTCCCTAGTTCCAATTATCTTCTTGTTGAGGTAAATATTGTGAGATATTATCCTACACAAGTATAGCAGTAGGGAATATAACAAATAGTCCCTCAGCTTTTGGGGGAGCCAGGGAGGGAGGTTGCTATGGTTGATGTATTCTTAATTTAATGTACAGACACATATTAGGAATTCTCATTCAGAAAGGTGACATATACTGTAATTGCCAATATTTTTATTATGGGAATTTTGTATTTATGTTTACATAATTTAAAAATAATAACAACAAATTATATACACACAGACATATATGGTAGGATTCAACTAAATCGTGTGCGTAGAACAGTGTGACTTTCTCCCTCTTCTGCCACCCCCACACCCCAAATCTGCTCTGGAGGGTTGGGGAAAACTCCACAATAGGTTTACTGGGTGTGAGGCAGGGGAAAGGTCTTGTTTCTCTGGAGGCTCACAGTGGCACGCTCTTTTAATGATAAACCATGGATTCTCATTACATCTGAACTGGCTTGTGATGCCACATAAATCTTCACAGTCTCCTTCTTTCTTTTTCACACATTTGTTACAACATTACTTATCTTTTCCTGAGCTTAAATTTAGTACATCTGGAATTGGAGGAAGAGAAGCTACATGTTTCACAAATGAAATGTAACAATGAGGCCGATAAAATGGATATATTTTGTTCAACTCTACTCCGATTCAGACAGAACTGCGGTAGTGGGAGGATTTCTACAAAGGAAATGAGCAATAGCAGAGGCTGATGAAATGCTGCAGCTACGTTGCTTTTATTTGGGGTAGCCTGCAAATGACTATGACATAGGCCTCTTATGGATCCTAAAATAAGATCGCAGTGGAACATAAGCCTCTGGAATGTCTATGCTTGTGGCATGTGACAAGAAATCCTGTCTAGTCCATCTGTGGGTAATGCAGAAAGGGTGGTATGTAATGGCTGAAGTGCAGCATGAATGTGTTGCTTTTCTCTGGGAGGTGTCTGCAGAGAAAGAATGAGACTGTTGTTCAGAGTATTTATTTTTGGTGTCTGTTAAAACCGTTTTGTGGAACAACTTGGTGATTATATATGAATAGGTAGATATAATGCTTTTTGGCATATTATTAGATCATTGAAACAGTTTGGATTAATGAAGAAATTTTTACAAGTTATCTACACTTTTGTATTTTAAGTGCTCTTCTGCTTCAGCAATTCTGCCAGTGGTCAGCTACCTCTACAAAGGGAAATTGTTGCCTACATCTACTAATCAATATTGTGCAAGTACTTCTAACTAAGTATGTCTGGAGTTTGGAAGAACATACACTCAGTCTTGTTGAGGCTAACAAAAAGGCTATTTCTCACATTACAAATAGAAGGAATTGAAGATACCAAAAGTGTTTGCAGATGTAATTGGGATTTGATAGAGTTTCTTTGCTGGAAGAAGGCTGGAGGCAATTTTTGCCAATTCCCCTTCCTCTGCCTCCTATGCTGTTCGAAAGGACCCCCCAACCCTCTTGACCAACTTTTCAAAGAACACAGTGGGGCTTCAGGAGGAAGGAGCAATAATAAAAAACACCTCCCTGTTCTATTCCTCCAGCACAAGCAGAAGGCCACAAATCTGGACCCAACCATTTACTCACCAAGGACCTGGGTTGGTTGCATTTCCATTCAAAGCATGTGTTCAGCCTTAAACATGAGTTTGCAGCTACATGATATTGCAAAGTAATTCTATGAAGGCTGATGACTGCACTGGGTGGGACCAGCTGGATCAGTGGAGAAAGTGGAGCGTGGCTTGTTTTAATATCTACGGCAAAAGAAGTAAAACATAACCTGCCAAAAATTTAGTTCTTCCCATGCCCTATAGTGTTTTCTGTCAGCACATAAAAATATGGAATTGCATAGCTGCCAGTATACAGCCTCCAGGCTCTGTCAAGATGTATGCAAGTGCACGGAAGATATTTTGCTTTCCCTAGTAGCAGCTCTTCATGCAACTTTGGGAACCTTGTTTATATAATGTCTATTAGCAACTTAAATACATTTGCACGTGCCTTTCTCTATCATTGCATGATGCATGTGATTGTCCTGGAATAATCTTGGCATTGGTTGAGGTGTGACAGACAACTGAGGTGTCAATTGTCACGGAATGGCTGTGGAGATCATCTCATGATAGCTTGAAGAAAGTGTTGTTCAAATATGTCCTGAAAATGGTAACAAGCAAAAGACAGGCATGTGTAGTGGATTAGATGTATCTGTGTAGAAACCCTGGCCAACTCTCAGTGCCAAGCAAATTAGTGCTATTGTGATATAACCATTACTTCAGTTTGGAGAATTTCCTCATGAGCGCACTCACTTTGAAGAACAAATTATTCCCTCTTAGACACACTGCATTCTGCTTTTCAACTTACATAACATTCTTGCTTTTATCCTAAACAACATGGCTCAGGTTTCACATGCCAAAATTGTGTGTGGTGTGTTTGTGTGTAATATAATTCTAATTGTGGCTTGAGATTTCAGAGTGCCTGTAAGTAAATGGCATGTCACTGTGATGAATCTGTTTTCAGTGTTGCTCTGTTATGCTCTGCAAACTGGTTTTATGCTATATCGCTGGTTTTCTCCTCCTCCTTTTGGCTTATCATTTGCACTCTATTTAAGGCTATCATCATATTACAGTTGCCAGAGAATGAAGTAACTATTAATGACCCTATGACGACTGTCTGTTGAGTCTGATTAGTACTTCTGAGTAAAGTACTGATGTGTAAATAGCCTGAAAGAGAAAAACAGTTTGGTTTTGTTTCCAGGGTTTTAATTGGGAACTACATAATTACTGGAAGATGGGAGGCTAATACCAACTTCCCAAAGCACAAGATGAGTGATATTCCCATTGAATTAACATGAATTTCTCTAAGATCAGTGCTTTAAAGATTGAACATTGTTGTACTCACACTTCTGAGTTGGATATTTAGAGCAGAGGTAGCTAGTGGTGCCCATCAGACAATGTAGCTCTCATCACCCCTAATTACTGGCCATGCTGGATGTGGTTGATAGCAGTAGGAGTGTATCACATGGACAGCAACATCTGATGTCAAGTATTGCTGCATATTTTTTATTTATTAAAATTAGTTTTGTGTTTGCTGTTTCATTACCTTTTTCATTAAACTCAATCAGTATAAAAAGATTTGGTTTAAAGGAGGATTCTGTCATAAATAGATTCTATTTTATTACTTTTTGGGGTGGGTTTTCATTGTTGGCTATCATGGACTGCCCACAAACAGAAATGTTAGTGCAATGAAACGAATCCTTGTAACATTCCCTGTAAAGGACTCAGGGTCTGCCATGTTGCTGTATTTGCATATCGGAAATAAACTCACTGTAGGTCAATTTGGCTAGTAACGCCTATGCATTTTACCCCTAGTTTGTCTCTTGGCTTGGCTTATTTAGTCACTTGGTGTAAATACGCCTGGCAACATTATGCATGCTGTCTGATAGCAGTATACCATATGGAATAAACTGGTTGATAGATCATTGATGATGATGGAGGCACGCGTATAATATGCCTTTTGAGCATGATGTCTGCTTCCTTTTTATGTGTGCAAGCAGTTTTTCAGGGCTTCTCAGTTTTCTCCCCCATACTATAGCTCCTTAACACTTCATCAGAATCTGTTTGCCCAGATTTTTAGGTGGCAAGGGGGAAGAGGAGCTTGGAGACATGGGTGTATCTACAGAAGTCCCTCTATGGTACTATGGTACTACCTTTATGTCTGGAAGCTGTATGTTTCTGTATACCAGTTGCTAGGAATCAAAAGTGAGGAGAGTGTTGTACTCATGTCTTGCTTGTGGGCTTCCCATAGGTATCATTGGCCACCTTGAAAACAGCATGTTGGACTCAATAGGTATTTGTGTGTGTATACACACACACACACACACACACAGAGAGAGAGAGAGAGAGAGAGAGAGAGAGAGAGAGAGATTAAGGTGCCAAATTTCTTTCAAAATGTGGCTCTCTTTCATTCCTTTAAATGCAATCCCTGTATTTCTTCAACTGACAGAACTGCGTGCATTTTGTTGTAATATAAATGCTTTTGAGGCTCTGTGTCCTTGTCAAAAACCTACTTAATTTCTGCCTTGAACTAGACATACTTAATTCCAAATCTTTAATAGGCAAAAAGAATAATACAGAAGAGTCAGACTGACACGAACACTTAGTGGTTTGTTGTGGTGCTAGGGCTCAAGCTTGCAGAGGAACCTTTTCTTCTGAATGGGAGTTCCCTTTAATCCTAGGCGTATTGGTATATCGTGTCTTACAGTGAATAGTCTGTGGTGAAGGAAAATAAGTCTGTAGTGGCTCAGAAGCACGGTGACCTAAAGATATGTTTGAAACTGATCCTTGGTGAACAATTTCTTCAAATTAAGTTCTATTAGTTGTAACCAGTGCTAATGAGGTGCTGGTAGTCATATATTGATAAAAGTGCATAAAATGACATCCATGGGCAGCAAAAAAAGAGAGGTGTCAGTACAATACTCTGTACCAGCGAGTACACACACACACACACACAGGGAGAGGGAGAGAGAGAGAGAGAGAGAGAGAGAGAGAGAGAGAGAGATATCATGGCCATAACTGTGGCAGTGACATGGTTGCTATACTTAGTAAACTTGTCCAATGCACAGAAAAGGCACACCACATATATACTGTTATGTGCCACTTATCAGTATGTGCTTATATAAATCTTAGTTAGTTACCCTTAATTTTATATTATTGGTAGCCATGGAGTCTGCTTGTTTCATGTAAATATGACACACAGACCTGGAATCAAAGCACTGCTCAAGATGTTTCTGAGTCCCAACCATCTAACTGTGGTTCTGTTGCCTAACAAACTTTTGGACCCCAGCCATAGTTGCTGCAATATAATCCACATTGGTTTTGAATAACCAAAGGGCAAACGCTGCAGCAATGTTTTTCTTATTGTGTGTTTGCTGAGAGACAGCAAACGAATCTGAAGGGAAACTTACAACTCACACTAGCATTTTTATTTTTAAAAATTGCCCTACACATTTTTTGTTTGAGTTGGCCAGTGGGTGAATTGGCCAATAGTTATAGCTTATTCTACCTCTTTTGTACTTCTGATTTTTAAAGAGATAATAAAAATTGGACATTGTACACCCAAGTTTATGACCTGCTCTATGCACAATTGCTTTTAGAGATTAGAGAGAGACGGCACTAATCAGGCTGTCTATCAGGTTTATTTTTACCAGGTTTTCAAGGCAAAGCATATTGTAAACCCCTCCTCTGGCAACATTTACAGCACTAGCCAGTATGCTAGTGTGTCGATAAACTGTTCTTTAAAATAAGTGATGATACATCTAAACCTGTCACTTGGTTAATTTTGCAATGGGCTCTTCACAAGGCCATTCCTAATAGGCCTCCTTAATATTTTAACTGCTTGTCATTTAGAGGACTTTTTGTAATTGTTCTAATGAATGAATCAACCCAACACAGAACAATAATTCTCTGTATGTAGAAACCCACAGGTTGGTACATATAGAGTAAAAGTGATTAAAAAAACTAAAAACAAACCCTCCATAGGCGCAAAATTTTTAAAACTGCAAACCTGGGACCCATAAGTGAGTTGTGGGAGTATTTTTGCAGCAAAAACCTGGGAGGCCGCTGGAACGTATTTTCCCCCTTTCCCGTGAAAGAATCTTGTAAGGGCTTTGTTGGCCCTTCCTGCGTTGGCAATGGCGTTTTTCATCTGTTGGTGCCACGAGACCCTTTCCTGAAAAGTTATTCCCAGGTATTTGAAAGTTGCTACCTGGTCAATAGGTTGACCATTAATTCTCCATTTGTGTTTCCTTCTTTTTTTTTGAAAACACCATAATTTTAGATTTGCTGTAATTTATTAATAGTTGTTCCGCTTGACAATAATCAGCAAGTGATCTCAAAAGCTTCCTCAAGCCAACGCAGGAAAAGGAGAGTAGGACTGCGTCGTCCGCATACAGAAGCACCGGGAGGGGCATACCTGCCAGTTTGGGAGGGTGGGCATTTTCTTTCGCCATATTTACTGCTAGAGAGTTAATATAAAAATTAAATAGCATTGGCGCGAGGACACATCCTTGTTTAACCCCATAGTGTGTTTTAATTTCTTTAGTTAGATGGCCTGACCGATCGTATCTTACCCTCACCCTGGTGTTTTCGTATAGACCACGGATAAGGCGTAATAAGCGTTTATCTATGTTTGTAGCGCCAAACTTTTCCCAGAGTCTATCCCTTGGTATTAGATCAAAGGCCGATTTGAAATCCACAAAAGCTGCATATAAAGACCCCCCTTTTCTAGAGTATTTGTCTGCCAGGTGTTGAAGGATAAGGGCCTGGTCTATAGTTGAACGCTTTGCTCTAAAACCAGCTTGAGCTTCTGATAGAATATGCTCTCTTTCCATCCACTCCACTAATTTGTCACATAAATGAGCAGCGTATAGTTTGCTGATAATACTTAATAGACTGATTGGTCTATAGTTAGCTGGCTCAGATCTGTTTCCTTTCTTGAATATTGGAATGATGATGGCTAAACCCCAGTCCTCAGGGATAATAGCTGTTTGATTTATACTAGTGAATAAGGCGGCTAGCACAGGGGCCCACCATTCAACATTTGCCTTAAGAATTTCTGGTGGGATATTGTCAGCACCCGGGGCTTTCCCTGATTTAAGAGATTGAATAAGGCCAGTAATTTCTTCTGTGGTTACAGGGGGCCATTCCTTGCCAAATTCACTTGAAGCGGGAAGCAGAGCTGGGACCAGTTGATTTGATGAATATAATGAGAGGAAAAAGGCCTCCCATGCTCCAGCAGGTATAGAGTATTCGATTTCGATCGGGGAGTCTCTCCAGCTTTTTGCGATTGTTTTCCAGAACGTGGCAGAATCTTTCCTTCGGGAGGCCTCCACTAGGCACTGCCATTCCTCCCTTTGTGCCTGGAGCTTTTTCTTGTTAATCAAAGCTTTATAACTGGGTTTTAACTCAAACCAGTCTAATGGAAGCGAAGGTAGGTTCGCTGCTCTATAGTTCCTGTACTTATCCAGCAGGAGGCGTTTCATAGCCATGCATTCTTGGTCAAACCAGGGTTTGGATTTATTAGAGTGTAGAGATTGCCGTGGCATTTTTTTGTTAGTCAGATAAGGTTGTAGGGACGAAATCAGTTCCCGGAACATGTCTAATCTAGCCTCAGGAGTTGGGGAATTAACGAGGTTCTCCTTTCTAGCAAGAAAAGTATCAGAGTGAAGTCTTTCCGATATTTCATCACTCAGTTTGCTGGACCATTTAATACGCGAGTATCTTAGCTCCATGTTTTCGTAACATGGGGCTTCAAGTTTATCAGAGCAAAATAAATCTTTTCTTACGTCCAATATTAAACAGAGCGGTAGGTGGTCGCTGTCAACCCTTAAATTGTTGTTATGGCCTAATCTGTATTGAAATTGTCCTTTGTTTTTTCCGGTGTTATGTTTCGCTGACTAGCTGTACGAACCAATCTGGTCTGTGACCGTTTAATAAAATTTGATTTGAAAAACAAACCCTGCCCCCACCACCATCACACTTGTTTCTCAGACATTTGAATTAAGGGTGAAGCCTGCAAGAATGTTGCTGTTTAGTAGGAATTGTACATATAGGTGCTCAACATTGTGTGTGCGTGTGTGTGTATGTGCGTGTGCATACATACACACACAGAACGTATTTTAGCATGCAACTAATTAAAATGAATAAATCCTGGCCCGTGTTACAAACTGCTACACAAAATTAATTTATATATCCATAAAATAGCATGCACATGTGCTGCAGTTCTGTGTAAGCTGTGTAAAGTAGCAGCTCAGACTATAGGGTATAATTGGGTAAATTCCCAGTTCAGATATTTTGTTTGCCACATGTATATAAGGCAACTATTATATTCTTACATTTTCTTCTTGTTAAGAGGAATGTTTTGCTACAGCATAGAACACTTTACATTTTCATGGACTGAAGTTTTAAACAAGAAAATATAGAGATATTTGCTTTCATCTAGCCTCAATACTGAAACTATCTATCAGTAAATAGAGAGGAAGGCATTACACCAAAGTGGTGAAAGTTCAGTTTTCACTACTAAATAAGTATTAGCGGCTGCCTCCACCCAATTTGAGATTATTGTAGTAAATCTGCAGACTGTTAAAATAAAACTTCAGGTCTTAGTTGTGAAGGAGTATAGTCATCCAAATGGTAATTCAGTAGGGTTAGACTTTGTCACTTTTGTCACCCATTTACCCCATAGCCTTGATGACAGCATAGGTAAGAAGTGTCTGCACAAGTCATTGTAATCTTGCGAAATCTGTACAGCAGTGTCTCCCTCTCCATCAGAGTTGCTAGACTATAGAGCAGCTATAGAAATCCTAGTCATGGGAATATTGATAAAAGCTCATGCTTGCCTCAAGCATGAAGCTGCAACAAAGGATGTCCACTGGCTGAGTTTCATGTTGCTCTTGAGGCATTTTTTGTAAGTTTCTTTAATGTGACATTTTGTCGAGGCCATCTATTAAATTCATATAGTGGTTGCAGTTCATGAACTGCTTATTCTTGAGTAATCATACTAATTTCAGGGAGATAACTGCTCCATAGTAAATGTTTAGATATCTGCAGGTATTGATTGTTAAATAACCAGCTGGCCATATCATTTGTTTGGTATTGATCTGGGAATGTTTAAACTAATGAACTGGAGATTTAACAGGCTCTTTCTATGCCATTTGAACATCTTTATAACCATGTTCCTTACAATAATATTTTCAAATTACTATGATTTATATGAATGCAATATTTTAAGTATTTGTATCTATGTATTACTACATTCTTTCATAAGAATACAGTATCAGAAGAGCTTTCTATATCAGACCAAAGGCCTATCTAGTCCAGAAGTCTATGGGAAGTCTGTAGAATTTTTTGCACCCCTTATTTCTCGCTTGCATTTCTTTTGCCAACATTTGTGTTCCTTTTGTTTTCCTCATTTGGACAAGGCTTCCATTTTCTGCAGGAAGCCTTCTTTCTTCTAATAGCTTCTTTGACCTTGCTTGCTGTTGTCCTCTTCATTTAACTGCTCACCTATTTTAGCTATGTAGATGGGAATCCTGCTGCGTATTTATGACTTGTGCCTTTTTGAAAACAAAGCAGGAAAGGGGCTTTTTACACACTATTGGAAACAGACCAGAGTTTGCCCTATGTTTGCACTCAGCAATGAACTACAGTAGTGCAGTAGAACATATATGCACAATAAAAAGTACAGAGAGCTGTGTTGGTCCATAATAAAAGGAATCTCTAAAAATTACAATTGTTATATCTTGCCTAATGAACAATTCTGGAGAACTCAGAAGCTTACCCCACTTCTGAGTATCTTGGTTGGTCCTAATATATTGCCTTTTGGAATATATACCCAATGTTAGTTTTGTGGATCACATGTGTGCAGATATTTGTAGTAATGACAGAATAAAACATTGTCTCCATTTATTATGGGTTGGAGCTTAAGACCCCACCCTTTAGCTTGTCCTTGTAGTTCTATGCAGTTGTATGTTAACGTGTTGTGCAACATGCAGCCTCTTCTTGTTCTGGGCCTACAAATGAGTAGCCCTGTCTTATGTATTAAATAAGAACTTAACAGAAAAATGGCAGCAATATGTGGGAAGACCAGAACACCATTTCCTTACTAATTAAATCACCAAGGGTGACAAACAAAAGGCATTATTTCTCAATGTTTGTGGCAGTAAAACTTACTCTCTTTTAAAGAAGTTTGTGGTAACAGCAAATTAAATAAGAATGTAACAATACTAGGTGCCCACACTCCATGTGCACAGTTTTCTCTATGCTGATATATGCAGCTGATGGAAGCAATGGAGGCCAGCACTTGGCCATATTAGAATCATAGAATCATAGAATCATAGAGTTGGAAGAGGCCACAAGGGCCATCGAGTCCAACCCCCTGCCAAGCAGGAAACACCATCAGAGCACTCCTGACATATGGTTGTCAAGCCTCTGCTTAAAGACCTCCAAAGAAGGAGACTCCACCACACTCCTTGGCAGCAAATCCCACTGTCGAACAGCTCTTACTGTCAGGAAGTTCTTCCTAATGTTTAGGTGGAATCTTCTTTCTTGTAGTTTGGAGCCATTGGTCCGTGTCCGCTTCTCTGGAGCAGCAGAAAACAACCTTTCTTCCTCCTCTATGTGACATCCTTTTATATATTTGAACATGGCTATCATATCACCCCTTAACCTCCTCTTCTCCAGGCTAAACATGCCCAGCTCCCTTAGCCGTTCCTCATAAGGCATCGTTTCCAGGCCTTTGACCATTTTGGTTGCCCTCCTCTGGACACGTTCCAGTTTGTCAGTGTCCTTCTTGAACTGTGGTGCCCAGAACTGGACACAGTACTCCAGGTGAGGTCTGACCAGAGCAGAATACAGTGGCACTATTACTTCCCTTGATCTAGATGCAATACTCCTATTGATGCAGCCCAGAATTGCATTGGCTTTTTTAGCTGCCGCGTCACACTGTTGGCTCATGTCAAGTTTGTGGTCAACCAAGACTCCTAGATCCTTTTCACATGTACTGCTCTCAAGCCAGGTGTCACCCATCTTGTATTTGTGCCTCTCATTTTTTTTGCCCAAGTGCAATACTTTACATTTCTCCCTGTTAAAATTCATCTTGTTTGTTTAATATTGTCTCCAAAGCTGGCTTCCCATCATGGGTATGTGTGTTTCACAGAAAATATTTTCAACAGACATTTCTCATACTTGCACTTTACAGAACATATATGTTTGTGTGTGTGTGTGTGTGTGTGTGTGTGTGTGTGTGTGTGTTTAATTATGCAATCTTCTGTACAGTAGTACCACTAGTTATGAACTTAATTCGTTCCAGAGGTCCGTTCTTAACCGGAGGTACCACTTTAATTAATGGGGCTTCCTGCTGCTGCCGTGCCACCGCCGTGTGATTTCTGTTCTCATCCTGGGGCAAAGTTCTTAACCCAAGGTACTACTTTTGGGATAGCGGAGTCTGTAACCCAAAGTGTTTGTAACCCAAGGTACCACTGTACTGTGAAAGGTGGAGTCACCAACATGTCACCCATGGGTGTAGTGACATCCCTGAGGTCTTCTCCTAGTGACCACGAAGCTCCTGAGCCTTCCTCACTGCCCTCTTCATCATGAGGTGGAAAGGGTGGTTACCCTTTTCTCTATTAAAAATACATGGGGCTGAGGGAAGAAGTTGGAAGAAGGATGCTCTTTTCCACTCCCTCTTTTGATTCTTTGTACTTTTAATGCTCAAATTAATTCTACTGGAGCCAACTTTTATCCAACTCCCTTGGAGAATTGAAGTGGGAATATGTGTTCACTTTCACTCTTCCTTTCTGGAAGGTGATGCAAGGGTTGGAAGATTGAAGTGGCTAGAAGCAGGTGGCACCTGTGACACTTGCTTAACCATCCAAATGTGCCCTTGGACTCGACTCTTCCACTTTGGCCATTTACCTCTGATGTCTTGATTATAATATTGTTTGCTTTTGGTCATAAGTGTCTAGTGTTTAGCTTTTATATTGTTTGAAGGTGTGTTTGCGTTAGATTATCAGATAACAGGCTCTTTTATAGTGTCAGCTCTTTCTATACCACTAAGTAATAAAATGCCCAATATAAATTTGCAACCTTTGTTATCCAGTTGCTATTGTTTATAGCTTCATGCACTTTTTGTAGATTATAAAACATACCATTGCAAGTGTGGCATTCTCTTAAAAAGAAGTGCAGAAACAAGGGAGAAACCTGCCTGACAAACAAAAGTTGGAGGAAGATCTAGCGATAGAAGTAAAGTCTCTTTTTGTGCTTTTTAAATATTTGTCTGGTCTTCTAAAGATATTTGCCTTTGCTGTTTGCTTTGGATTTAATTTGTGGGCTTAAGTGCAAAAGAGAAAATGATACAGTAAGAATGGGAGCCATGGGAGAGAGGCAAAAGAGCAGCACTCTTAGAGTTCACTTTAAAAATGATATTTTTTATAAAGAGGGAGTGATGCTTCATGATATATAGTAGCTGCAGAACACCGTAAGTTATAAAAGCTGTGATGTAAAAGGGTATGTTATCAGCAGATGGACAGATAGTAATGAGAGCTGATGACCAATGCCCAGAGGTGACTGAGATGGAGAAGTGACGTGTAGCAAGGGCTGGGGTGTTTTTCATAAAATCATAGAATCTTAGATTTGGAAGGGACCCCAAGGGTTATCTAATCCAACCCCTGCAATGGAGGGATCTCAGCCAAAGCATCCATGACAGATGGCCATCCAACCTCTGTTTAAAGACCTCCAAGGAAGGAGAGTCCACCACCTCTCATAGGAGTCTGTTCCACTGCTAAATAGCTCTTACTGTCAGAAAGTTTTTCCGAATGTTTAGTTGGAATCTCCTTTCTTGCAACTTGAACCCATTGGTTCAGGTCCTACCCTCCAGATCAGGAGAAAACAGGCATGCTCCCTCCTCCATGTGAGAGCCCTTAAGATATTTGAAGATGGCTATCATATCTCCTCTCAGTCTCCTCTTTTCCAGGCTAAACATACCCAGCTCCTTCAAGCACGCCTCATAAGGCTTAGTTTCCAGACCCTTAATCATCTTGGTTGTCAACATCCTTCTTAAATTGTGGTGCCCAGAACTGAACACAGTATTCCAAGTGTGGTCTGACCAAGGCAGAATAAAGTGGTCCTATTACTTTGCAGCCTAGAGTAGCATTAGCTTTTCTTGCTGCTGCTTCACACTGTTGACCAAGTTAAGCTTGTGGTCCGCTAACCCCTAGATCCTTTTCACATGTACTGCCAGTAAGCCAAGTTTCTCCCTATATTTGTGGAGAAGGGGGAAGAGGAGGAGGAGGAGAATAAGCTCAAATATATGAAAAAAGGTGTCCTGTTTGAAATCCAAACAGGACAGGGCACATTCCCCCCCCCCAAAAAAAGGATGAGTATGTTTTTCTAGGGATGGGTGGCAACCCTACATAGGCTCCTTCCTTGAACAACAGTAATATATTGAGTACAGGTATAATTATTATTTATGTGTACATGGAGCACATGGGACAAGAGTAATGTGCAAAATATGTCTCCCATATTCTGATGCATTAAACTGAATTAGGGGGTATTTGGATGTGGTAGTAACCAATTTCCCCCATTTCCTTTTTTAGGGACATGTGGAGTGCCACTTACTCACATACCTACAAAATCTAAGAAAAACCCCACACCTTGGCCTTATATGGGAGTATATTTTAAAGATCCTATTCGGGTGCATCTAAATCTATTAGAAATTTTCTGTTGATTTAGGGATTAGATGCATGCTTCTGTGCTATGATATTCCTTATCACAGCTAAGCATTAAGATACGGCTCTATTGAAATAGCAGGGGGTTGGCCTTCAGTTTTGTTGAGTTCAGTGCCTTTACATCACTTTAAGGCTAGTTGGTGTTTGACAGTCGATGGGGGGGGGGTCAAGCCCTTTTTTTAAGAAATATGTTCAGTATCTTTAATCTCTAGATAAATAAAATTGTACTGCTCAGGTTGCATGCTTGAATTACAGAAGTCTTACACCATGCAGCAAATATAAAGAACTGCCTAGAAACTGGAGGCTTTCTATACATTCAACTGAAGCTAGAAGTATAGTCAATTATTTGGCAATACATCATAAAAGAGATGCTCATGTCTGTCAGTACTCTAACTCATCAGCACGAAAGGCTTTTTTATTAAAAAAAACCACCCTCTTTTTATTGGAACTCTGAAACAAAACAAAGACGAAAAAAGCAAAAATGACATCAATTAGATGTCAACGTGACATCAAAAGGCATAATATATCATAAAAATAAAGTATGATCTAGTGATTCAATGCTTCACTGCCATATTGTATGTGCAGAGAAATAAAGGCGAGGCAAACAGCTACACATTTTCACCAAGACACATATAGTAAAAGCAGTTTGAGAACGCAAAGGCACAGAGAACAAGATTAGAAAATGTATTATAAGAGACAGAGACTGGTGTTTGTGGGTGTATAGTGACACTGAGCAGATTTCATGATGGGAATGGTACATTTGGAGGAAGTTGGTGTTTTGCTCACTATTATTTTACATGCTGGTAAAAGTTTTGAATGTCTTTCCCCCTGTTTCAATAAGTGCTTATGTCCAGATGAGTTGGACTTGCCATGTTATAATCTGAAATCCCATGTCTCATCAGAAGAATAAGTAGCAAGACACCAAACACCTGTGGTTCTTTTGCTGGTTGTCACAGAATATGATGCATTTGTTTCAAGTATCTATATTCTTTGTACTCTTTTAAATTTGTGGTGCTTTTATAGGTTTGTTCTATTACTGTAATGCATGACAAAAATTTGGGATGCTCAGGAACTTTGTTTGGTCTGCATTTTCAAGCAAATCAACCTCATTTGAACTAATACATGGATCAGAATGCAGTTATCCTTTGGTTTCCACACTACCCTGAATTTTGTGATGCAGCTTTCAACTAAAACAAGTACCAAAATGTATATTCAGTATATACAATAATTCATGTTTGTGCCTTCATATGCATATATTTTTTGAAAAATATGTGCAGAAATAACATGAAGGTTCAAATATGGTTTTTAAAATTACACGCAAAGCTTTCAGATTTATATAGAAATGGGGCAAAACAGATTTATGAATGAATCCATGCAAAAGTGATGCAAGTCGCCCCTAATTTAAATGCAATACATTTTTGTATGCTCATAAGTTAGCAAGAGGAGCATGTGGTGAATAGAAAGGTGCCCTCTCTCTATAAAGATCTGTATCAATTGTTTATAACTATAACTCACTCAGTAGTTGTCTTGCTAGGGAAAGTACATGTGGTATCAAGCTATCCCTGCAACAATCCCATGCTGGTCCTTTTAAAAATGGTTCACCTTGCTAAATAATGGAAACAAGGAGTGGAAAAGTAGAAACACGGAGATGAAAAGTATTAGGCAAAGTTTAGTTTTACATTTCCACACTCAAAGCCACTTCATTTTGAAGATAAAACATAAGCCAGATATTTTAAAAGAAATATCGCTGCTAGGACTTAAAAGCTGCTAGAAATAAATTGACACATGTCTGCAGCTAATTACAAAAAAGCAAACACTGACTCTTTCCAAGCCTGTTTATATAAATTGCAAAATACCCAACAAAGCCTCTTTGTGTGTCCATTAAAAACAGTGAGAATCCATTTAGTCTCTAAAATAATAATCTGAGAATTCCATTCATTCTTATACTTGAGGGTGCTTTATGATGGAAGGATGAGTGGGAGTTCATGTGGATGGGAGCAGAAAAAGAGCCCAGAAGGATATCGAGCACACTTTTCAGATGGTGTTCATTTTCAGTGGTGTGATAAGCATGAATCACCTAGCTGAAATTTCTCTTGTAAGACTTGGATGTGTTTTACAGTTGACATCTGGATAGCCATATAGGGGGGTGCAATGTGGAGAATATCTCATATGTTGCATTGCATTGCTTAACTCCCAACTTTGTCTTTGCATAAGGCACTGAGAATTTCTAGTTCTGGCAGTATCTGTATAGAGAATTCAACTGCTTGTATACTATCTCTCTTTTTCCTAGTCTCCCACTCTTTGATTTATTGGTATACTAGAATTCTGTTGTAGAATTTTTGTTGGTCTGATGTTCTTACAGTGGTAACTTGGGTTATGAACTTAATTTGTTCTGGAGGTCCATTCTTAACCCAAAACCATTCTTAACCTGAGGTGCGCTTTTGCTAATGGGGCCTCCTGCTGCCGCTGCGCCGCTGGCACACAATTTCTGTTCTCATCCTGGGGCAAAGTTCGTAACTCGAGGTACTACTTCCGGGTTAGCAGAGTTTGTAACCCGAAGCATTTGTAACCCGAGGTACCACTGTATAACCATCGGGGGCACCTGCACACTTTCTGCAATCTTTATTAAACCTTTTAGTGTTCCTTAGAAAAAAAAATATTCCACCTCCTTCTGTTTTGCCCCCTCCCCGATTTCCTTTCATCTCCCATCACCAATAAGGCAAAGTAGCAACCATCCAGCATGCCACTGTTACTTTTTACAGGGACAAAATCCAGTGGTAAGCCTATCGTGGTAAGGTTATGATTTGAATTGATTTGATTTGATTGGTCTGGGGTGTGTGTTCAAATGACACCACACAAGTTGAAGATATGTGTGAGCAGGGTTGTAGAACTGTGGAGCTTGGGCCCACTCCTGCTATGATCAGGGACTGTGCTCATATGTGTTCACTGAATGTTAGGAGGGCTCTGCACATATACTGACTCCTGCCATACAATGGGGCACCCTGCCCTAGATCCCCAAAGGACACCTATCTCATGCATTGCCAATCACTGGCCTTAGGTAATATGAAAGGTGGTCCAATTAATGCTAACTTCTCACAATCCTGATGTGGCCTCACTGAGTGGGGCTGATTGCTAGGCAGGACTAAATAGGAGACTGGAACATAATGATGAACTTAATTTTAAAATTTCCTTACAATATGTTTCATCTGTTAGAAAGTATATGCAAGAATATGTATCAAAAGAAATGCATGAGGATTGATTTCTCCCTGTTCAGACATTATGGCACTCCTGTGGTCATAATACAATTCACCAGCTCCTGTATCATGTACTATCACATTAGTCTCAAGATTAGGCATGGCCAAATTGTAGTGTTTACATTACAAGCTTCTGCTGCTGCTGATTCTCTTGTGTCAAGGTGCCAGGTTGATAATAATGGAGTCTGATGTCACAGCAGCAGCAATGTGTATCTTGTTATGGCTGTTGTCTTCAGAGAATTTCTGTAAACTTATCTGTCATATATTTATAGAAAGTCTCTATAACCAGCATTATTTGTGTGTGAGTATGTTAGACAGCAACAATTGTTCTATACAGTATCGTCCTGTCTTTTCCTTTGCTTCCTCACAAGCCCATATGCAATGTAAATAACCTCTTGGGTGCGGGGAAGAAGAACCTGCCTGTGTGTGATATTCCATGCCCTAAATACTGAGAACTGCCTTTATTAATACACTTTAATGGCAGACAAGGGCATGATTCACTGTCTTGTCATGTCATACCGAAAGTTGGCAGTAGTAATAACAAATTGTGGTACTGTGTCACGGTTACCTTTTGACAGCTTAATTAGTCTCATTTGAAGGTTTCCGTAGATTTTCAGAGCAATGTGCAAAAGACAGAGCTAAGTTAGTAAGAAAAAGGTGGAATTCACTGTAGCTTCAATAACCTTTTTGACCCATATTTATAAAATAAATTCTTTTCAGTATGCTTCACAAGTGTATACATTACACACAGGATCTTGTAATAAGAGAGAACTTGTTGCAAATGCTGTGACCTTCAGTAAACTGCAGAAGGATGATTCTTCTAATCAAAGGCAAAAGCCATGATCTTCTCTGTTGTAACTGACTGTTGACACAAGAAAGGCCAGAGAGATTGACATCAATCTCTATAGAAACCATTAACTGAAGCTGAATAAATCTTCCGCATTGAATCCATATGCATGCTTGCTTTTATTATTCTTGACCTATTGGCACACTTCTGTATTTTGCGGGCTTTGTTTTAAAGGGCTGTTTAAAGCACAGATGTTATTATGTGATTTCATCAGTGAAATAAATAGTTTTGGTTGTCTAAATAAAGAAATTGGTAATCTTCTCTCTCTTTTTGCCTCTACCAAGCATTATTTGCTTAGGAGTGGCTTGGTTTGGCTCCAGATTAGCACACAATGAAGACTGTTACTTTAGCTGGATGTAACAAAACCAAGGAGTTTTTGTTCATGTTTTCCAAATGATGTGCAAGTAATGTGTCATTTGACTCTAACTGGGCTTTCACTGGTTTGTGGTCTCTTTCTACTATTTAGAGCATTAGCAATTACTGAGACAGTTGAATTTCCCTCCCTTCTGCATGTTTTTTAGATTCCCCACGGATTCCTGAAACTTGCACCAGTCATAACCACAAAACAATTGCCAGCCCTGTAGAAAGAGTAGGCACTGTTAATCTATAGCTACAATGTGTCAAACACCATTTCCTTAATTTTGCCCTACAGAAATCTTATTACTTGTTCCGAAGTATAAGGAAACAAAAATGCTTTTCATTTCATTCTGAACGGTACATTTTCCAGTTTGAGTGACTAAAACTGGCGAGGATGCCTATTTTTGGAAAGAGGAATAAAGATACTTTGGAGAAAGTAGTGCACTGTGTGCTGACATTCCAGATGTCCAAACTATAGGAGTACCAGACCAACTCCGCCCCCCCGCCCGTGTGTGTGTGTGTGGGGGGAGCCTTTCATGCCAATGATGATCTCATGAGGTCCAGCCTAGAGAAATAAAGACATTGTTGAAGAACTGTGCTTGAGAATGGGCTCCTTCCTTTCATATTTCTATTCAGTGACCCCCAGTGTTCTGCTCTTTCCTGTCTCGGACAAAATTAGCTCTTTTATAATTAACAATTGTTTAGCTTTTTGGCTTGTCTTTTAGACTTTATTCTTAGAGCTTCTTTTCACCCATCTCCTTATTGTATCCTCTCAAACAGAAAAACTTGTGATATTTTCTCGTTGGCATTCCTGTCCTTCCCTTGCTGGCTTTTTTAATGTGGACTGTGGGAGATTTTACACTTGATTTGTTGAATCTGAACTCTGCTGTAAACTCTCACCACACAGAAGAACCTATCTTTATAAATGACAGAATGGACCTGGCCTGAATGGTGCTTTGTTTACTGTTTTCCTAAAAGGGGCCCCTCTATATTTCATCTGTCAAAGTTGCTTTTCTTTCTTTCAACAATGCTTGATTGTTTTCACAAAAATTCAGGTTCCATAGACAGGAGAATTCTGTATTATATTTTCCTGCCAAATTCCGATCTCTGTTTTCCTTCCCCTGTGCTCACAAAGGGCTCATAACTTACTGTCAACTGTGAGGCAAACCACAAAGCTCCACTGTTGCTCAGCAAATAGGCTCTATTGGATGATGGCTTGACTGGCTGTAAAGTTTGCTTAACTGTAGCAGCAGTGGCAGAAGGCATGTGGGGTACTCTGTGTCTCCCAACAGGCCCCCAATTCCTTTATGTCTTCCACTTGCTTTTATGTCTTTATCAACTTTAATCGCTGAAGAGAGTTGTCAGTCCTTTGTGCCACAAACTGGATGCTGCTGCTGCTGCTGCGCTCCTTATGGATAGCTGGGGTACCCTGAGAGTTGGATGAGGTTAATTCAAAGTGATTTCCTGACACTTGACAGTGGTTCTTTGTGATCTGGGAAGGTGTCTGAGGTGTTGTCAGAGGTGTTATGCCATCAAGTTCTGAAGTGCTGGCTGAGGTGGTAGGAGACAGCAAGACAGAGAAGTGGAAGAACAACCATCCTGTGTGAGTGTTATATGTGTGTGTCTATTATTAGTGGCTGTTATTTTGTCCATCACTCTCTGAGTGCTGCTTAAACCGACTCAGGACTATCAACTCAACTTAAACATTTTAGAAGTGACAATAACCTTTCTGTTTATGTTCTATTTTGTTTTGGGAAGACAGTGTATTTAGAGTCCTTCCTTTAATTTTGGAGTTTTGTGAGGTATGGCAACTCTCCCTACAGCATTCAATTTTTAACTCTTTAGAGCACTTGCAAATATTTTACTGGGAAAACTATTGTATTAAATGAATTGCAACAAAAAGTGAAAAGAAAGTAATTTATTTTTGAAATATTAAGGAATTAAGCTTATTTGAGCTTCGTTAAAAGGCAAAAATATCACAATTTTCTTTTTGTGATATTTTGCCTTTTAATGAAGTGTGTTCTGTTACTTGATAGTAAGTATGGCAACATAAATTTTTCAGTTAGTACATTTTGAATATTTACCAGCAAGCTGTTAATATTATTTACATAAAGACTCAGAGAAAACTGTTCTGCAGCATGGAATTTCATACTGAACAGATTAAACGAAAGGAAATATAAAGTATCATTTTTTCCCCAAAGGGAGTTAAAAGAGTTATTTCAAAACTGAAATCTTATATTTTGCTGTTAGGCTTCCTGTTATATACTATCTTGATAGCTTATTGTAATCAATAAAAAAATCCTTGCAGTTGTCAGTGTAAATGCTATTATCACTTTTGATTTTTTAAAAAAGTATTTAGTCAGTTAAATTTATTTTTACAAGCAACCCTTCATTCATAGATTTGTTTTGTAAACATATATTTCATATGCTATGCTGCACTCCTACCCTCACCTACCTGGGAGTAAGCCCATTGAATTCAGTTGGACTTGCTTCTGAGTAGGTATGGTTAGGATTGCAGCCTTACTTGAGCTAAGGGTAGCAGCTATGTTTAACTGATGTTGGTCATGATCTGCATGGGCAGTCAGGCACATTTTGCAGGAATTTGCTGCTTCAGTGCCAACAAATATTCTTCAGCATCACCTTCTGTTTTTGGTGTGATTGAACTTGTAGTGGAATGAAGCAATTTGATAATGATTAAAAGGAAGAGGTATGTGGAATTTATAAAGTTTGCTTCCTTAAAGAAAAGTATCAAAATGGAAATATATTGTTCATTTACAGAGGCTATAGTCCTATGCACACTGGGAGTCAGCCGTACTGAACTAAATTAGACTTATTTCTGAGTAGACATGCTTCAGATCACACTGATACTGTGTCTTAACTTGTAAATTATAGTTTTACAAGTGTGGTCTTTTCCCCCTGGAGCAGTTGCTAGAACAGGGGCTGAAGCCATATATGAAATAGACTAGGGGTGCTATTTCACAGGCGAAAAATTGGTAATTGGCTATTTTTATATGCTCATTCATTAAAGAGATGTTGATTTAAATATTGTCAATGAATGAGGAAAGATCAAAACCCACAAAGAAACTCCAGTAAACCGCCAACCTAAGAAGCCTGCTCAACTCTATTGCTCATCCTGATTGCAATTGTTTCCCTTCTCTAAAACAAGGAAGATAAGTGGCCAGTAATAGTTGCATTGAAAAATTTTATTCCTACATGGCTGGAAATTACTTTAAGACCAGTACAGAAAATAACAAAAATTAACAGGAATAAAAAACTATATTGATCTGACTTCTATGTCAGACTTGGCCCTTTGTTGGGGTAAACGCATAATGATACATATGTTGAATGCAAAAGCTGAATCTATATGAATCCTACCTGCTGACGCATTCTCTTCTACCCAAATCTTGCTACAAGTCAATACTTTTGGTGATCCTACCAGTATGAGCAGAAACTTTGGTGATTACCCTGCTCCCCATTGTACAAGTTTAATATCTAGAAAGGAGCAATAGGGAAATGTATGATTCCACCAGTAGAATACAGAAGTTGTAATATACATACAGATTAGAGGGTTAATATGGGAGGAAAATATATGGCATTATAATATAATATAATATAATATAATATAATATAATATAATATAATATAATATAATATTGTAATGTAAAACTTTAGAGGGCTGTGCAGATGGCTTGTGTTCATGTTGATTTCTAATCAAGCCAATTATATATACATTTGCAATTCAAGCCCTACCAGAAAGTCAGCTGAAATGCCTTAGAAAGCAGAATAAGTTCCACTCCACTGGGATAGCAGGAGATCCATCCAGAGGTGACACACTGCCAGAAGTAGACTGGTGTCTAGGTAGGAAGTATCAGCTGTGTTTCCCCAGAGAAAACCAGGTTTGTGGGAGCAGGTGTGGCTCTGCCAGTTGCAAAGCCCCCTCAATTCCCAACATGTCCATGGAATTGAGAGTACCCAGGGCTGGCATAGTCAATTGCCTTTCATTGCAGTCAGTGTGAGGGATAAAACTGTCTCCCCCCACCCCCATTTCCTGCTTTGACCATAGTGAAACATCAGTTCAGTGAATCTGGTAGTTGCTTTGCCTATACGACAGGATTGCTCTGCCAAATGGCTAACTAAAATAACCCAGCTCTCATCACTGATTGCTAAATATGTTTGATATAGCTTTTGGAAAATGTCCCAAGCTCAGGCTGGGTAACTGGAGAGCACCCACCAGAGCACCCACCAGGAATACTTCTCTGGACATTCACAGGGCACTGTCATAAATTTCCCCTGATATTTATTATTTTATTTATGTCTCTGATGGATTCTAGAGACACTCCAAATATCAGTAATGGACCAAAGTGTGCTCTTTGAGCCATTTGTTCATTTATAAAATTTATATTTTGTCCTTCAGTGGTTGATCAGAATATATAGTGTAGTTTCCAAAGAGTAAAAAAAAGAACAACAAATATTACAAAAGAAATAAAATAGGGCAATCAGAATAAAAAAGTGTTTTTTAAGACAAGAAGAATTATAATGCCTTACTTGCCTCCCACAACAAGTTGTAGACCTCTTTCTCTGTCTCTCTGTCTCTGTCTCTCTCCATCCCTCTGAATGGAGAAGTTGTCATTTTAGAAAAATTAAGTAGGTGCTTAATAGTGTGCTAAATCAAGTACAGCAGGATGATGTGGGAGCCATAGAGCCTGCTTTCTAATTCTAAAAATAGGGGGCATGTGACCACTTCAGATTTACTAGTTGATTAGATTTGGCATGCTCAGAGGGGAGGAAATTTTGCCATATGGATGTCCCAAGTGAGAATATGCCTTTTGCTCTGACTACTTGAGTTCATAACTATGTAATATAACTAACCTACGTTTAATTCTGCCTACTGTGGCCCAACACTGTTTCTAGGGTTTCAGGATTTGTATGCAATGTTGTATGAAGGGAAGGTAGCAGTTTACACAATGGATCTTTCCCTCCCCTCCATGCCCCTCCCCCCATAAAAACTTATCGAAAGGACTGGGGAACCTACCAAACATTTTAGGATATGTTTTAGTGGGCTGCAGTAGTGAAAAGAGTCCTCTATCTATCTGATTTGGAGTGATTTCCCCTCCCTCTTGTAACACACTCCACGTGTTCAGAATGGCCCGTGATCCTATGGAGAGGCTTTTTGAGGGGTACTGGGGGAAACAGGTGGGAGGGGAAAATCTATTGTGTGATCTCGGCTTTCACTCATGCAACATTGGATGCAACCCACAGATTTTAAGTTACTTGGTTCTGTAAATCAGCAAAGTTTCATAGTATCTGCAGTTATCATTCAGTAGAATCTTTTACTTATGCTGCCTCAAGTCAGTGGTTTTCAAACTTTCTGACATCAGGGAACGCTTTTCATATTGACTTTGGTGTCTCTCTACTGATGGAAGGAACTTTTCATCCAGCAGGGCCTTCTATGAGGAGAGCAGGGACTGAGATGACCTGCAGTGATTTCCCCTCTCCTCCCCACAGAATTCTCCCACATTATTCTGAAGGCTCCACTAGCCTTCTGAAGCAGATGTGGGAGGACTTCAGAGAGAAGGAACTGATGAAGATCACATCAATTCCTGTTCAGCAAATGGAAGGTTCTGAAGAGCCTTCTGTCAGCTGACAGATACCAACTGGATACAGCCCATGGTTGCTCCATTAATCATTGCACCGAGTCATGTGGTCATGATGATTTGGGTAGCAAAATTTCAAAAGGAGGCAGTAAAGCCCAATGCTTTTTCACTGCAGACATCTCTTGCAAATGGATAGATGGCTCATAAACCATAAGAATTTGACTGCCAAAGTAATCAACATACAATGAATATTATATGTTGTTTACTTTCCTATAATAAATTATTCGTGGTAAACACAAGTGGAAAAACTATTACAACAGAGAGTCCTAAGTGAAAAATTGACAATACTGGGGAAACTACAGTTCTTTCCTTTCAAATACAGCTCATATGTTGAATCCTAAAGACATAGGAAAAATCAGGTCAGAGATGAAAACCACAATAAAGAACAATTTTATTTTCAGCTCTTTTGTACCACATCAGGCACAATGAGGAAACATTTCAGTTGTCTTCTGTTGTATAAGGAAGAACCAACTTTAAAGTACTAACATCCAGAGCTTGTTAATTTGAATTAACAGAAAATTGGATTAACAAGTGTTAAGCTTGTATTTTGAACAGTCCTGTCTTCAAAAGTGTTACTGGTGAAAATTATTTTAAAGCTACATTCTCTGTGCTCTTGTGAAATATCTTGCTTTTAATGTAATGAACGAGTTTTTATACATGATGTTTGTTGCATGAATGTGCATTAAAATAGAAGTAGACAGTCGGACAGATTTTCACACATCTCTCCTTCAGGAGTATGATATGGACAAGGCAGTTCTTCCTGGCAGTGTGCCATTTTGAAATGATTCTTACGTTTCTAGCTTGTTCAGTCCTATACACTTGTCTGGTTTGCACAACGTGGTAAGCCAAATTATGGCTTACTGGGACCATGCAAACATGTGGGCTCCCAGACAGGAGCTCACACCCACTTAGCTGCACTCCCTGTTCAGTAAGAGAGGCAGCTCTCTCTTCTTCCTGCTTGGGAACATTTCATTGCCCGTTTTGTAGACTGAGTCAGTCCAGAGACCAAGAGGCTGCAGTTATTATTTATTTTAATTCATATATATATATATATATATATATATATATATATATATATATATATATACACACATACACATACACATATACACATACTATTTTTATTGCCTCCCCCATCACAATGTGAAAAATTCAAATTTAAAACAAATCTACAAATTTAAAATGCAGCCAAGTAGTATTGCCCCTGTGCAACTGATCAGGGAGGAGGATGGAGAAAAAACTAGAACTAGTTCACTCTGCCCAGCATTGGGCAGGACCTCATCTACTGTCTGTCTCCTTGCCTTCTGCCTTACAAGTCCCAATGGGCACCAGCCATCGCTGATCATTTCCATGTACTAATGTTCTGTTTAGTGGGAGATTAATTGTCAGATTGTGTGTGTTGTTTATAACTGTGGTAAATGGGGGGGGGGTATTTTTTATATCAGCTTTAATGCTACTTGTGCTATTTACTTATTGCCTCTATTTGCATGTCTTGAGGGCAGTTAGAAACATGCCATCTGTTTGTTGTTCTGAGAAGTATGTCATTTATTAATGGATGTGAGATTGTGAGGAAACCCTCAAATTTCCTCTTCAACTAAGCAGTGCACATTTTATGTGTGGAAGTTCCTTGTTGTCTTTTCTACTAAAAGAGATGCTGTTTAATATACTTCATGTTTTATACAGGAGGTTAGTTTCTACTCAGGAAAGTTTTATATTTTATTCTTAACAGTAATTACATTTCACTAGTGAATCTGGTGCAGGGTCTGTAAAAGTCTTCAGTCTCTCTAGGGAAGAATGGTCCTGGATGTCTGTAAGATATCATGTTGTGTGGTTCAGTAAATGTGAGGCACAGAGCTATTTTTATTACTCACTGAAGGCTGTTTTAGCCCAAGTCACAAATTCCAACGTGAAGGCGGGCACTGTTAACTTTGCCTGCCTAGCCTACTGTGTTTTGAAGTTGACTCATAGATATTTAGTGTACTGAGTTTTCCTTTATTTCAAGATACCACTGTATTGTTAAAGTGTATTTTGAAAACCTGCATATGTGTGCAGTTGATCAACATATTAATCTGGAGAAGTAAACATCCATATGTGCTTTCTAGTAATTAAGCAAACAAAAACAAAACTAGGCATCAATGACCTGGGTGAAATTACTTGGTCAAAGTTAATGTTTGACTTGTTTAGTTTGCAATATTGTACAGCACCTTCGTTAGTCGCACAGTAAGCAGTTGGCATTATATGTCAGGGCTGCTTCACTAGAAGAGTACAGTTGTGAGTGAGTGTCTCTCTGTGTGTACATGCACACACACACAAACACACAGAGAGGGGGGGAAGAGAGAGTGCTAGGAAAGCAAACAGAATGCTCATACAGGAATGACAGGAGTTGTTGCAGAGCTTGGCCACCAAATCAGCAAGTTGTTTTGGTTTGGAGTTTGATAGTGCTGAATGCTAGAAATAAGGTCTCAAATAGAAGGCATTGTCACTGTAGTGCAGAACTTTTCAAACTGTGTGTTGCGCGAATGCTCACCGTGCTCCTCCCAGGGCTGTTCAACCTCCTGTTTGCTGGTAAAGCTGAATTACTATGTTGCAAAATGATGCATGTCTAAAAAGTTTTCACCAACATAAAAAGTTTGGAAAGCTCTGCTCTAGTGTGTGCTGGTTTTGCCTCTGGTCTACTGAGCTTGGGAACAGCATATCTTCCAACACATTGAGGGTGTGAAAAACCAGGACACTCTCTTCTGGGGCTGCACTCCTGCATGAGTGATGTGACCAACATGAAATTGTAAATCCAGAAAAAGTTTTTGGGGTGAGATCATGGCACCCAAAATGATCACTGTGCTTTGCATGAAAAATCGGGACAGTTGAGGGGTATGGGAACAGGCAGGCCTGGCTTTGTATCACAGTCTGTAAGCATACATAGCTGGTAGAGAAAATTATAATAATTATCATTAAAAATCATTATATGTTACCCCTGAGCTGTAGGAGGCTATCCACAAGGCTTAGTGTCCAAATATAGCAACAACAAAAGTATTCTTACAATGCCCTCCCCCCATTTGCTAGCTTCTGAATTTCCACATGCTATTGGACATTAAAATGAAGACGTATTTGGATAGCTGGACGGATGTGTTTATTCTTGACAAAGTTTTACATTTTCTCTTAGTAGCTTTGTGGTAATTATGTTTGCACTTAGCTGATCACCAGTTGTGCATTATTACAATGGAAGGTGACAATTTGATTGTCCTCAGTTGCAGAAACAAGTAATTTTACGTTCAGCAAGGTGTCAGGTAACACTGCCTCACAGTACTAAGAGCTCCTGGCAGTGTGGTTTGGCACCTATATTTAACTGCTTTGTTGCTTGTGTAACCTCTGTTGAATCAGAAATACCATGCTTGCATAGTAGGCTTTAAAGTAAACTAACAATCTGCAACTGCACTGTAGCACCCATTGTTTCATTTTGGACCAAGGTACTAATTTGGTGTTTTACTAGAAAGTGATTACAGATAACGCTTGAAATTGACACTTTATTTGCTGATCTGGAACAAAAGGTATTGCTGAGATGTAGAATGAAGTGCTGGGAATCAGTTTTTAAGATACTGGACAAGAAAAGTGTTTTGCTGAGAAGAAAGAAGTGTTTTGCATGATGTATATATATATTTATCATTGACTGTGTCTTAATGTGATGCAGTCTGTCCCTTCAGCTTTACTCCACTCCTGAAAGCCACGTAGATGAGACAAAGCACATAAAGGTACCTTCAGCTGATGAATTTGGAAGAAATATGGATTTCAAATATCTTTCACCACCCCACATAATTTAAGACTTTTTTTCGTTTACTCCTCTTCAAAAACAGTTCTGTTGAGTTTCCTTGAGAGCTGTTTTATTTATTTATTAAATTTATTTCCCACATTTCCTCCCAAAGGAGCCTAGGGTGGCATACATGCCAGGGATAAAACAATGCAGTTATTTTCAGCTATTGCCTCAAAATATAACAATCCAAGGATTTTTAGGATTTTGAGTTTTTCTGGTAGAACTTCAACAAGGGCAGGTGATTATTTATGTTACCTAGAACCCATAGTAGTGGTTAACTGTGACTCCCCCCCCCCCAATACTAATGGTCTATACAGTATTTATGTATACTTTATGTTTTGTTATAATGGCTGCCAAAGAAGCAAGTAAAAGCAGAGCAAGGACTGTTGCTCAGTCTGTTTCCAGCACCCTTACTATTGTTCCCAATTAGAAAATTTCTAGCTGAAGGCTCTGTCTGTCTTTCTCTCAATCTGTGTGCGTGTCAGTAAGAAATCAGATATGCAGAGACACATGGCAGAGTCATACGACTTTAAAGGCAGGCAGCACAGAGAAGCTAATACTAACCACTTAAACAGAGGTAGTTACATGATGTAACATTATCAGGAGAAACAATTCATGAGTCAAAGCATTCCGAGGCATACGAGCTCCAGCCCAAAGAACAAGCTTAGGCTGTATAAATAAAGTGACAGGAATATTATCAGCTAAATATAAACTGCAGAAAATATTAACTTCTGGAGTTCTGAGTTGTATGAGCAGTGTTTCACTAGTCTTCAGCACATCGGGTGTTGCGTTCTGACCTGAAATACCGCCCCGCCTCCCAATTTATGCATGACATCCACATTGGCTTCACTTCTACCCCACTTTCTACTTACCTTCATGTACACTGTTCAGGACTGGCCCCACCACTCAACAGGTGGAACCATGTCAGGGGCACAGGGAGAGTAAAATAAAGCAGGACTTGGTGTCTGAATGTTGCATAAAGTAAATTTGATGGGGGCACAGTGTGGAAGATGGAGAACTATTTTCTTTGGTCTGTCATGAATCTTCCAGCTTTCAGATTAATTGGATGGCCCTGAGTTCTAGTTATGAGGGAATTCTCTCCCCACCCTTCTCCCCACCATGCACTTCACTTATCTAAGCATATATTCTTCTTCTTTTTTCATAGCTGTTTTTATTATACATGTTTTATAATACACTCTCACTTACCTAGAAGTGAGACCCATTGAATTTAATGAGACTTCCGAGTAGACATAGCTATGGGTTGTAGCCTTACATGAGTTTACTGAAAAACAGCCAAATGCTGAGATACCAGAAGTAAACAACAAACAAAATTACAGAATTTCTTGTGCAAACTGCTGAACCAAATATCATTGTCATAGTTTTCTGTTTGGGAATTACGTGTCAGGATACAAATCCTGCTGTATAGACAGCCACTCTTGTACGGTCTCGTCCCTGTCATGTATGCCCCTTGTAATTGGATACCATGCGTTATAATTTAAGGAAGTAACTATTTGTTATTAAATGTCAGGTGGATTAGAGCATTACTTCAGCAATTCATTATGTTTCTGAATTTATGGCTAGATAATACATTTTGGCAGAGTCAGGGTTCCAAATAATCTGGCACCAAGATTAAGATTTCCATTTTCTCATTCTAATTAAGCCATGCTTCCTGGAAATGGGTACTCTTCTAGGGCACAGATGTAGCAAATAATTTCTATGTCTGATTTGTGGAGCTGCTTCCAGAGCAAAATAAATGACTGCTGATTCGCTGAAACAAGTGAAGCTACACCCGTCTGGATCTATTCATGGAACAGAAGTGACGGAGTACATAACAGACAGTGCCATTAAATTCACAGGTGCACAAAACATTTTTTAACAACTCCATAAGATCACCTTACCTTGCAAGTAGAAAAATAACACAACATGGAGAAGGTTGGGAAAAATGTTCCTTCTAATTCACTAATTTCCTTATTACATTTTTTTTTTCTTTTTTGGTAGGGGGTAGCATTAAAATCCACAATCTTTCACTGCAGATTGAAGTGGTATAGTTCACTCTTGAGTCTTAGGAACATTAGCATCTGCATTTTTATATTACCTGGTTCAGTGTGAGTCTGAATCCGTTAAACCAGTGGTAGCCAACATGGTGCCCTCCAGATGTTTAGGACATCAGCTCCAGGCTCCATTGCTAGCAGTCAGGTAGTTGTAGGTTGTGTTCAAACAGGACTTCATTCTCTTTTCCTGGCATTTCCTTCCCTGACAATTTCTTCACATTGTGTGATCTTTCACACAACGTAAAACCCACTTCTGGAAATCTAGTGGAAGTTTAGTGCTCATTTCCATGTCAATGGTTTCTAGGAAAAAACAACAACAATCCCATTAACTTGGGAAATCATGGGAGTTTTGTATTGTACATTCACATGGCAAAATTTGTAGCAGTGCCCCATCATACGGTTCTTTCCCATCATTTTAAATTTAGCACAGCATGGCAGTATGTTGATGAAAAAGTCATGGTTCCATAATGCAACAGTGTGAAAAATAACTTTAGAAAATGATAATGAAGTGCTGGCATTACAACTAATAAAACTAAGCAATAAGCCCCACACCTGAATGCAGCTGTAGTCCAAAGTATTTGGAGGGTACTACTTGGCTGTCCCTGCATTAGATGGATGCGGGCATAGATGCTAATTGAAGGATTGAGGCCTTTTCTGTAAGATCAGACCCAAAGAGACTCAGGAACCAGAACTCTTAACCAGGTCCAGCTGCAACATGCTGCAGATACCAGTGGTTAGGTGTTAATGTTGAATAGCTTAGTAAGGAAACCTGATTCAACAGTGGAGGTAGGTGATTTTAGAGTTCTGCAGAGAGAAATTTATGGTTTGAAACCAGGCCTAGGAGCAAGAATGGAAATCAAAGCAGAAGTGCAGAGAGCAAGAACAGATATCTGGCTGAAAGAAGGTGACAGTCCAGACCAGGTTGTTAATTGAAGAAATGTGAGGTTTGTAGCAGGTCATCCATCATAAGAGGACAAGCCATCATTGCTGGCTCTAACAGTAATAATATTTACTGGGTTTGAAGAAATGTCCTGGACTAATACATCTGGCAAATTGTTCCTTGGGTAAGGATGCTAGATTGAGGCCCCCCAAAACCTGATTTCAATATCACGTTCCTACAGCCTACAGTATTTTGTATTGCTTTGCAGTTCAGCCTTTCCACATGTGGGATAATAGATGGCTTCCAATAAGAGGAGTGCTATTAGTATCATGACACAATTATTTTGTCAGAACACTTTTACTGACATTGTGAATTTTGTTTCTGTTTGTTCATTCATTGGATAACGTATTACAGGTATTTCCCCCATATGTTGTGGGAATTCCAAATGCCATGTAGGAATTCTGAAAGTGCGCTTTGGATTATTTGAAAAACACACTGGATGAAAAGTTTCTATAAGCTCAGGCTTCTCACAAAAGGGACAGGAATAAAGATTACTTTTGCAAAGTCTTGTCTTTACCTGGGTCAGCAGCTTTTACCAGACAAGCAAACCATTATACATGTGAAAAGAACTTTCACATGTATAATGGTTTGCTTTCACATGTATAATGGATGAATTTTGTATGTGCAGAATTGACACTAGGTAGAGAACCTCTGTGCAAGAGTCACAGGTTATCTGCTTGCAGAATTTACCAAATTACATACATACATATCTTCCTGCCTTCCTTCCTTCCTCCTATGTATGTACGTTTGTTTGTATGTATGTATGTACGTATGTATATATGTATATATATATATATGTATCTATCTTGTGGGGACCCTTCACATCTCAGCATGGCATGGTGTCATACAGTTTATTACAGCAATGCTTTTGTACCTCCCTCCAATGTCCCCTCAATGTCATACAATGTATACCCCCTTACAGTCACTTAATGCAGTGGCTGTAATTTCCTCTTATTCCTCTACTGCACAGTATTATAAACAGATTTTTAAAAACGAGCATCAGACAAATTGGATGCCTCTCCTTTTACGACTGTACCACTGTAGACACTTGTTTCTAGGAAAGTGGAATTGGATCCATTTGATTGCATTTAAATTTTTCATGCTTCAGCAGTTTGTCTGGGAGCACAGTAAAGAAAAACCCCACAAGTGAGAAGAGTTTAGAATAATAGAACTTGATTTTGTGTATTATAGCAGCACCATTTGCGCCGCTTTAGTTAGGGTTGTGTCAGCACTTCCATTATAAATCCCTGTTTTCAGGGGTTATAAGTGGCGAGGGATTCTTTTCTAAAAAAATAATTTTTTTGGAAAAAACAACTTCTAGAAAAGAACTGATTTCACTGTCATTATAAATTTGTTACGCACAAAAATAATATTAGGTAAACGAAAAAGTGGCACAATGTCAAACCACTTTTAGAATAAGGGTGATTTGCATTTTTATTTTTTTAAATAGTACTGAGGATGCCAGAAAATACCTTAGGATCATGTTGATCTGGGTTGGGGAACTCTTGCCCTTCCAGATGTTGCTGGACTTACAGCTCCCCTCACTGCCAGCTAAGATGACTGTTAGTGAAGCATGATGGGAAATCTACTGCCACCACATCTGGAGGACCACAGATTTCGCCCAGATGTAGATGGTCATAAACTTGTTTTTACAAACTTTAGTAAGTTCTTCAAGATCACAGTTGTGCTCCCCTTACTGGCCCTGTTCTCTAGAATGGAACTTCATTATTCCACATGGTTCTGTGATTCTTTTTCAACAGCCCCCCCCCCCAAAAAAAAGAGGTTGGAAGGGGAAGACCACAGTGGGAAGAAATAGGCTTCTTCTCCCTTCCCTCTTGTACCACACTCCTGCTGAAAATCACTCTCCCAAAGCTGGCTTGATCTCACTGGGTAAAACAATAAAAGTATAACTCAATTTTGTGTAGAGTGGTTTTGGGCAGAAATACAGCATAAGGGGGAAAGGGTTAAGAAGCCCCTCCCTTCAAATTGCAGCTTCAGTGGTTAAATTTGTACCACAACATGAAACAATTGCTTAGGAAAGTTCTAAACTTTATGGCCCATTTGAAAATCTTAAAAACCATTGAGGGCAACACAAAATAGCGACATAACTGGTGATGCTCAAATCTCCCCCCCAAGGTAGCCTAATTCAAAGCAAAGAAACACTTATTTTAAAAATACTGATAAGAATTGGGAGAGGCAGGGGGCCCACGGGAGGAGCCAAAAGGGTGTGTCTGTGTGAGGGCACCACATTGCCCATGGGTTTTAATAGAGGGAACCCCAAGCTCAAAATATAAAATACCTCATGGCATGCTGCAACATCAATAGCATTAAGCTTGACACAAATGCCCACGACTTTGTCCTCAAAGTGGCTTGCAAAGTAGTCACAGCAGGTATTCCAGGGCTCCAAACCACCCTCACCTCCAACAGCATACCTCCTTCTGTTCATGATTTGTCATGATCGAGGCATCCCGTCTTCTACCCCCGTTATTTCCACCTGGGACATGCTGGGTTTTTGTTTTGTTTTTTAAAAAAACACCACCCAGACTGCCTATTCTGTAGCTCAGCGGTGGGGTACGTTTGGCCCATGGTCCTAATTAGACTTGATAGATCTGCCTATTTGGCACATCATGCTATTTGGCACCTGCCCTACATCTGACATCTGGTACGAGGCAGGTAAAGACATGGCTGTGCCAAAATGGGTTTTGCGGGCACAAATAAGCAGCTGAAAGATGGCACCTGCAAAGCCTTGCAAACTTGGCTTTGCAACCTCTTAAAGTCGGCCGATCATCACATTTGGCAGTGGCTTGCAAAGCACTTTTAATGGGGCTTCACAAGTACAGTTGGCTAATCATCAGGTCTTATGGCCCACTGTGGACCAGGATTCACAAAACTCAACAATCAGCTGATTTGTCAGCACTTTGCGGTCTGTACATTTGCATCTTTTTTTTAAGTCACCAGATATCATTGTGGCATCAGCTGATTGACAGGTGGGTAGGTCTACCTGCTGGATCCACTTCCTTACTCCCTTCCCTTCTCTAGTTGGTATATTTCTTATCCGTATAGAGACAAAGTGCAGCAGCTGGAGTGCAAATAGCATAAGTTTGTACAGTACCCATAGCTCTATTTAGTGCTCAGGCAGTTTCAAAAGTGCAGCTAAAGAGCATATTTCAGGAGTATTTGATGTGGTGTTTTTATTTTTTTCATTACAATAAATATAGCAGTGTCTATAAGACAGGCGCTATAGGCATTATAAAATGCAAACAGACTTTTGTTTCTTCTGCATAACTAGCACCTAGGCCAATTTAACTACAGTGGTACCTCTGGTTACGTACTTAATTTGTTCTGGAGGTCCGTTCTTAACTTGAAACTGTTCTTAACCTGAAGCACCACTTTAGCTAATGAGGCCTCCTGCTGTCGCTGTGCTGCCGGAGCACGATTTCTTTTTCTCATCCTGAAGCAAAGTTCTTAACCCGAGGTAATATTTCTGGGTTAGCGGAGTCTGTAACCTGAAGCGTATGTAACCCTAGGTACCACTGTATTTATTGCAACACTGACTCAGTATTTCAGGGATGGGAAACCCTTTTTAAAAATACCTGAGAGTCGCATTCCATTCTGTGCAACCTTCTGGAAGCCTTCCTGCCATCTGATGCAGTTGCTTCACCTGACATCATGGGTGGACCATCACTTCTTGGTAGATGATGCTCAGATTCGAATCCTCTGTTCTGATACATGCAGTATTGTCAGTGACAAAAATAGGAATAGCTTATGAAGTTTCAGGATCTGGTGCTGTCTTATCCTGCAGATTATGTGTCTGTGTGTAGATAGATAAACAGACAAAAAGCTGGGCATATAAGTGTTTCTGCACAGATATACTAGATTTGTAGCAAAACTTTGCAATTATGATAAAAAACATTTTAATGTTGTTTAACATTTATTTTTAAGTATCCTGAGTAGATATATTGTTTAAGGTGTATTTATCTGTGCATTGAATAGTTGTTTACTAATGCGTCCTTATCAACATTGACATATGTATGTATAAATAAACAAATAGGAAATGGAAAGAAAAGATGTTTCCACTGTAATTGCACTGTTAACTCGGTAGCTTTCAGAACGGTCACTTGAGGAATTACCCAAATCCTGTTTATGAAACGGAGGTGAAGTCTTTCCAGATTAATTATATTCAGCATGTAATTTCTAAACTTCACTCTGAATTTTGATTTTCAATTAACATTCCCAATTTGAAGATAATTTTCTATTTAATGTAATTGCAGGAAATAATTTATTGGCTGATTAAGACTGAGAGCCCAGCCTTCCTTAAGAAAACACCCCCTAACAAACCAGCCTTTAAAAGCCATCTCATAGCTTTGGACAGATTTAACCTATTTTCACAGCTGCACAGTTGCATTTAATTAGGATTGTGCACTGTTATTCATTGGTGCAGTTTGTAGTTGGAATTATTCTTAAGAGACATTTTCATTTCTGGGTTTGTGTCATGATTAATTTAAACTGAAAAAAGCAGCCAGAGCTTATTCCTTCTGGAAGAAGTCAGCCCTGTTTGTAATTGGAAGATGCCTGCGAATGCTCAAGTGAATAGAATCGTCTTCTAAGAACTGTTTTAAATGCACCATTGCCTTAAAACCACTGGAGATTTATTCACAATTGTACTGTGCTGGTAATCAGAATAGTGTACATTTAGCTTTCATGTTTAAAATAAGGTGGTATGTCTTGCACACTGATGCCAAATATTTGTCCTGACTTATCCCTTTCTAATGTCAGGATCCTGCGACTGCAACACTAATGTAATGGTTAAAATATCCTACAGTAGTTAGAATTTGAAACTGGAGAATATTTTTTTTGTCCTGACTGTTTGAAATAAACTTCAAGGATTCAGCTATTTTGTTAGTTTAGTGTAGTACATACAGTGATAACATCAAGATAATTATGGTCATTGACAGTACTTTGGTTTGCACTCACAGTCTAAAGGTCAGCATTAAAATTATTTGTAAGGTTTGTGGTTGTTATGATTATTATTGCATAACAGGTATCACTGTTTTGATATATTTCAGATTTATGTCTAACAGCCTGTAATACTTCTATTTTAAAATGTATATAATTAGATTATCTGAACCAATAATAATTTTGTTCACTGTAGGATACTAAATCTGATTCTTCTCATTAATTGTGAGAAATTTAGCATTAGCTGTTAAATCCTATGTGAAACTTGGCCTGTTACATTAAAAACTACTGTTTAAATTGGAATTAACTTAATTATTTTTCTTTACACTTGATATTTCCTTCACTGTAATATTCATGAAAGCATGTGTCAGATCTGTAAATTTAACTGTTAGTCTCAGATTTCCATCCTCTTTAATCAGTAATTATTTGTCTATAGAAACAGTACTACTGAGTTAATGATTTGCTAATTTGAAAAATGCTCATGTGGTTTCCTCTGTTAACTGATTTGCGCATTTTTAAGGAAATGGTATGAAATCAATTATTATTAAAGAGTAATTAAGGTGGAAACCTCATTCTTGAGTTATTGATGCAGTTTTCGCAATAAAGATATTCTAAATTTTCTTAAGAATATCTTAAGTATATGTCCCCATTACTATACTTGAACTGTTAGTGTCTTCTTGTTTCTTCATAATTTTTTTTTTTTAATTTTCTATTTTTATTGAAATAATTATTTTTGAACATTATCATGAGTCTGCTTCTGTGGAAAAGGCTTAAAAAGATAAGATCAAATATTCTTCTTAAAATAAAGCGGAGATTTTAAATGCATACCTTTCTTTATCGTTGATCCAATACATTTGATTGTATTCCAAATTCTTCGCACCTTGTAGCAAAGGAACAATATGAAATAGAAAACTATTTTAAAAACAAGTAATGCAAACTTCAAGAGGTAGATCCTTTATTTATTTATTATGCTCTACAAATATATCATAGGGATTATTTGGAGCAGCATAGATAGTGGCTTATAGATTCTGTTTTGCAAGGGGAACACATTCCATAATCAAGTGATCAGTGGCTTTCTGTCTTAATTGTACAAATGCTGAAATTGGCAGTTCTCACATGCTCACTTAAATTAAGAGAACATGCAGGAAAAACCTTTGGGTTGTGAGGAAAAACTGTGTATTTACATTAGGAGCCTTTATGGTATCAAGGGTAGCAGAAATCACATACCTCTGGTACAGTGGTGCCCCGCAAGACGAATGCCTTGCAAGACGAAAAACCCGCTAGAGGAAAGGGTTTTCCGTTTTGGAGGTGCTTCGCAAAATGAAATTCCTATGGGCTTGCTTTGCAAGACGAAAATGTCTTGCGAGTTTTCCCGACTTCTTTTTCCTCCCCCCCTTTTTCTAAGCCGCTAAGCTGCTTATCCGCTAAGCCGCTAAAAGCCGCTAAGCCGCTAATTGCGCTAATCCGCTAAGCCGTCAATGGGCTTGCTTCGCAAGACGAAAAAACCTCTAGACGAAGAGAATCGTGGAACGGATTCTTTTCGTCTTGCGAGGCACCACTGTATTTCAATATGATTATTCTGGCTGCACCAACCGCTTCCTTCTCTGGGTTTAAGTCACAGAGGACTCACTTGTTTAAATCTGAAATTCACATGAAAGATTAGAACTTAATCCAGCTACCCCAAATTCTTATTTTTGCAGTAGTGTCTTGATGAGGGGTCAGCAACCTTTTTCAGCCATGGGCTGGTCCACCGTCCCTCAGACCTTGTGGGGGGCCGGACTATATTTTGAAAAAAATTAAAAATGAACGAATTCCTATGCCCCACAAATAACCCAGAGATGCATTTTAAATAAAAGCACACATTCTACTCATGTAAAAACATGCTGATTCCCGGACCGTCCGTGAGCCGGATTGAGAAGGCGATTGGACCGCATCCAGGCCCCCAGACCTTAGGTTGCCTACCTCTAGTCTTGATCAAGCCTTTGTTAAGGTGAGGGATGCTCCTTGATCCATCCTTGTCACTAGAGACCCAAGAGATATCAATGCCTAGGAGTGCATTTTGCCAGCATCAGCTGGTGTGCCACTACAAACACTAATTCTTTCCTTTGATATTGCTCCTGGGCTCTTGGCAAACCACACTTAGCTTGGGGATATGATGGTAAATTAGTTTTGGACGCGGTAGCAATAATAATAATAATAATAATAATAATAATAATAATAATAATTTTATTATTTATACCCTGCCCAACCCAGCCACTCTGGGTGGCTCCCAACAGAACACTAAAACCCTATGCAAGCAAAAGACCTCTCCCTATTTTGACTTTATTTTTTTCCCCTTTTGTTGTATTTGCAGCCTAGTCTTTAAATTTAATAGAATGCATCTGTGTGTTTCCTTTTCTTATCTTGTAGAAGAATGTCTTCCAAGCAGACCACCTCTCCATTTGCAGCTGATGGAGAGGAAGCAACAACCCAGGACTTAGCATCACAGGAGCAGGAAGAAGGCAACAATGAAGAGCTTGTGGCTTCCCATCTGCCTCTACACACCCTATTGCACAACAAACCTCACTCCGAGGAGCTACCAACTCTAGTCACTACAATCCAACAAGACGCTGACTGGAACAGTGTTATCTCAACCCAGCATAGAATGGTATGTCCTAAATCTGTGACAACCTTTGGAGTGTTGCTTTAGGCAACTCTTCTTAGTCATGATATTTTCAAACTGAAATGACACAGTGCGTAAGAGATCAATGTCAGTAAGCTAAGCAGTTCCTCTTATATGTATACAGCTCTTCTTGAATGAAGTCATGGGATTAGCTCACCGCCAAAAGGAAATTGCCCCTGTTTATCATCATTTTCTTTCCGTTTCCTAATTTAAGTCTTGGCATCATTCACCTTATCAATTTTGTATAGTGTTTGTGGTCACGCCTATGAAGACTCTGTCAGTGATGGCTGAGCTGATACACTTTAATGTAATGCTAATTTCTTCAGGGAACTAAAGCAGCTTCCACCAGCCTCCAGATGTTTGGACTATAGCTCCCATTGTCTTTGACTGTTGACCATACTGACTGTTGTAGTCTAGCACCTGGGGGTTAGAAAAGGCTGTTCTAAAGTGTATTTGAGCTCATCAAAGCTAATTGCCTCTTTCCCAGTATGAGATCTTATTGCCATGATAAGAGTTCCACCCTGTTCACCATGCAGATAACATCATGTCAAGTTTGGTTTCACAACTCAGAACACCATTACCCCTGCCACAGACCACAGATGTCTGACTCTAATGACTGATGTGTTGTTCTTTTAAGTTCATTGGTTTCAGACCTGCCAGTGGAGTCCTGCACTGCAGAGGTGGCTCTTGTCTCACCTACCTTCTTTCCAGGACCAATGATCAAACACCTTAAATAATGTAATTTTTACTTGGCAATGAAGAGGAGAGAATGGCAAAAGCCATGTTATCTCCTTCTCATCCCTCATACTTATAATTGGACTTTGGACAAAAGCACCCAGAGCTTAAATGGAGGGCATCTCTCTAGAGCAGCTTGGTTAACACAATGAAACTTGTATAAAACATATTGAGGGAACATTCTTTCAGGCTGCGTGTGACACATCAGTTTGTGGGAAATTATTTCTATCTCTTTGTTAACCTGCAAACTTCAGATACACAGCAGCAGATGTGCTGATAGTTGGATAAAATGTGTCCCCTCCCCATAATTGTGAGAGAACTCCTAATAGGATTCCCAGACCTGCTGTGTTCCCCCAAGGTACAAACTATCTACTCAGGCTGTGTGATGAGAGAAAAATGTGTCCCTGAAGCCAGGTGTTAGGAGCTTAAAAAATTAAATGTGATCAAACATATATCTTATACAGTAACTGAACCTTTTATGTTCTTTGAAAAGTGGAGAGAGGAATAGTAAAGAACTCAAAAGGAGATGGGATGGGGGGGACGGTGTGGAACGGATTCTACATTTCAATATATTTGCAAATCTTCCTTCAGATTTACTTCTCTTTTTCTGGAGGAGGGGGTGGGTGGGACGCAACTTCATGTCAATACTTGCTGTTCCTTCAAGAAGCTGAAACAGCCACAAGTTATACTCCCATTATCAGATTTCTGAAACAGGTGCATGAACTTTGCTCGAGTGACTTAGCTTTCTGGTTTCACTTTTCTTGTTTCTGAAAAATACCCCAGCCTTCTTGGATAAAGTTCCTGAAAATCATTAGTAGTTAACCACATGTCCCTAAGGAGAGATCCAGTAGGCTGTACATAATTCTTCACCTAAGTGAGGACTGCCTGTGAGTGGTAGTAGTTGGTCCTAAGCAGAAACTGAATTCCTGAAGCTTACAGAGAAAAAAAACAAAAATCATGTCGCTTGAAATTATAAATGTCGATCAGTCAGAAAAAGTGGCGATATCTGAACTAATGGGGAAATACAACAGCTTAGGGATTGACCGCAGCATTTAACCTTCAATTGACAGGTGGGATCAAATACACCCTGACATAGGGGTGGGGTGGGGGGAAATGCATAAAAAGCATTTGTGTTGGTCTTCCACAGTTCCAGGTATTCCTTAATCATGGTGAGGTGTGAATTGCCATGTAGTGTTTCAATGGCTCTCCTTGGAAATCTAATTGAAAATTGATGTTTTTATTCTTGCAGCTTTTGGGGTCAATTCTACTTCTCTTACAATGGCAGAAACAACTTTTAAAAACCATTCACACCAAATGCTAGATGGGTGTCAAAGTGACACTGAAAGGTGCTGTTTATCTTCATGTCTACCATACAGTACTTAGCCTAGAGCAAGGAGCACAGAGAATGAGAAAACAACACCTTGTCATTATACATGTTATTAAGGGCCAGTAGTATCCAACAGGTTTACAAAACCCCTTTACAAATCTGAATTATAAGAACATTTCCCCCAGTTATAATCTTCCATGTCTGACAGCAAATTCGAATTTATTTATTTTTAATCATAGCTATCATTTTGTGCAAGACTTACAAATTTGGATTTTTGGGTCACTGCAACCCCAACTGCATTTGCAGATGTCTGCAAGCAACCTCAAAAACCTGTACATGTCCACTTTTTTTTGTTTACAGAAATATATTTACAAAATGTCTTCTTCAGGGTTGCCAGACAGCTCCAACAGCTCAAAACCTACCACAGACAGTGATTGAGAAACCAGCAACACATTTAAACGTTTCTTTAATGTAAGCAACTGATAACATGGGAATTAGCTAAGAACAATCTCTCTCTGGTTGGCACATGGGGGGGGGGGACCACTCCAAAAATTCTCCCAGAGTTGCTTGTCCACAGATCCAGAAGTGCTTTTAGGTGTGAAGAAGACCTAAATGATTTGTTGGGCAATGATTTTAAGAACTGTTCTGCTTTAATTGATTTGTTCTCTTCGTGCTGTTGTGTTATGATTATTTTGTAGTTTCATTTTGTAATTTGCATGTTCTTTGTAATTTAGATATAAATGGGATGTGGCTAACAATTATGAATAATAAATGCAAACTGCAGAATCCATAGGTACTAAAGTCATGGACATGTAGTTATCAGTCATTCTCCAAAGTCAGATGCCTAAGCCCTAGGACTGAATACAGCAATAAAACCTCACCAGAAAGTGAAGTCCAGAACCTCAGAGTGGCCACCAATTAGTCCCTGCTTTCCAGAGGACCCAACTCCAGGAGGCCGTGGGTGCTTGGGCACCCACAATAATATAATTGTGGGGGCCGGGCACCCACAAATCAGTGAGAAAAGCCGGCAGGCGGCAACAGTGCTGCTTCCAAAGAGAAGTTGTTCAGTTCCACCCTTTACCTCCAGCCAGCAAGGCACCCTTTCTGGGTGGGTGCTCAGATGCAGAGGCAGAGGTATGTGCAGGAGTGTGCGTGTGACGTCACATGTCCACATTGCGGTAGTGGGCACCCCTGCCCTTCTCTTTCTCTGACAATCTGAATGAAGAGGCAGGTCCATAAGCTTAGCCATGGAAGATGCGTGCATAGCATCTCACAGTGGAACTGCTGGGGATACACAGATATTTTGTTGTTGAAGTCGCCACTGCATGCTTTCTGACATGTTAGGAGATGCTGCACTTCTGAGCAAATCACTCATGTGAAGAGTTACATATTGGGGCCAATTCATAACGTATGAATAGAGGTTTTAGAGTGTCTACCCTATGCAGCTGTGTGAGATTAAAAAAAGAAAGTGGAATATGGAAATGGGCCTGAAAAAATTACTATACAAGTCATTTCCAGCATTCTTTGTATGCAGCACTTCTGAGTTATAACAAGAGTAACATATACTATATTGAATTTTAATGTTATCATTTTTTATTTTTTATTTTAAAAAAGACAACCACCACCAAACCCTACACATTGACTAGAAATGTTTTCAAACTTTCACTCCCTTTTGATATCAGGAATTGCTTTTCACTGAGTCCTTTGTGTGTTCTGAATGTCTGGAAGCCAAAATATTTTGTTTTAACTCCCACTCTATAGTATTTCCCAGCTGTGTACTTATATGGTGTAATAAAAGGATTTAACAAATGGGAAATAGCAGCTGCATTTGGAAATTCCTTTTGTGCTTGCTCTTCATTTGACAGATTCAGCAATGTGCAACAACTGCCATGTCAGACCTGGAGTGGCTTCCACTTCAAGTATCTCATCTCCATCCTGGTGGATTTTACAGTAGAGAAAATACAAAACAATTGAGTGGGGGTAGAGGCTGATCCCATTGCACAGTTGGATATACTGGCAGTCTGTTTCTATCCTTTGACAGTGGGTGTTGATGCTTATTTTATTGGAAAATATGGAGCTGCATATATATGTAACAATACACCTTTCATTCTTAAAGAATTGTCAGGTTTTATTAATTTAAAAGATTTTGTGTCCCTCCTTTCATGCAGATGAAACAATGCAGAGGTTTAAACCTTGCAAATCATGAGAGCTTGGAAGCAGTGTAAGAAATAGGCATATTTTGGGTATGGAAGGCAATTGACACATGAAAACAGCAAAAAAAAGTTTAATAGTCAATAATACAGTAATTATTAACTTATAGTATTATGGCTGTTGCTCATAGAGTCAATGCGGTGATATGCTGTGGATATTGATGTATAAATGAAACAAACTGAATGATGGATGAAAGTGCAATACTATCTCTATTTAGCAGTGGTTGCTCTTATCCTTCTCATTTCTCTAAAGTCTTTAGAGAATTTTGGGGGGCAAATAGACAGAAAGGGAAAACATCATATGGGGGAGCGTGAAATAAATGCAAACTTGCAAATTTGTAAAGAAGAGAAAATGAAGATTGGACTAGGTGGGAAAGATTGCTGAAGTGGATGTCTTATCAGCATACAGTGAGGGGGGGGAAAGTATTTGATCCCCTGCTAAATTTGCCCATTTGCCCTCTGACGAAGAAATGACCAGTCCATAATTTAATGGTAGGTTTATTGTAGCTGTGAGAGACAGAATAACAACAGGAAAACCCCCAGAAAGCCAGAAGACAAAAGTCAGAGATTGACATGCATTATAATGAGTGAAATAAGTATTTGATCCCCTATCAACCAGCCAGATGTCAGGATACCTGGTATCTTCACTGTATGTAACCAGCTGAGATTAGAAGCACCTGCTGTAAGGGAGAGGTCTTACCTGTAATCCCAGCTCATTACAGTACCTGTACAAAAGACACCTGTCAACAGAAGCAATCAATCCAGCAGATTCCAAAGTAGCCACCATGACCAAGACCAAAGAGCTGTCCAAGGATGTCAGGGACAAGAACAGGGGTTTTCCTGTTGTTATTCTGTCTCTCACAGCTACAATAAACCTACCATTAAAATTATGGACTGGTCATTTCTTCCTCAGAGGACAAACGGGCAAATTTAACAGGGGATCAAATACTTTCCCCCTCACTGTATGAGAAAGAAGGGGCATTCTAGAGGCTGACAGCCATTTGAGGTCATTACCACTGTTCAGGGAACCTACTTGGGTCTACTTGTGCTAGATAGTATTTCTCCGGCTTCCAGGGCTAGTTCAACCTTGACATTTTAAATTAGCACCACAGGCCTGCACTTAATTTCTTGGATTGAAGCTCAGTTGGTTTTCATGAATTTTCCTTCAGATATCTGTGCTTACATTTGTCCTCTTAAGTGTAGGTGGCATTGTACAGTGGTACCTTGGGTTATGAACTTAATTTGTTCCAGAGGTCCTTTCTTAACCCGAAACCGTTCTTAACTTGATTCTTAACTTGCTAATGGGGCCTCCTGCTGCCGCCGCGCAATTTCCATTCTCATCCTGGGGCAAAGTTCTCAACCCGAGGTACTACTTCCAGGTTAGCGGACTTTGTAACCTGAAGTGTTTGTAACCCAAAGCGTTTGTAATCCGAGATACCACTTATCCATGTTAAGTTAGTTGAAAGGAACGTTAATCATGGAATTAAATCAATGCTTCCTTCAGTGTTTGGGTTAGAAAAATAAATCCTATTCCATGTACAGAGTTTACTGATTTAAGGATTCAATTACCGGATGTTCATCTTTAGATTTTGATATAGTTTGAATAATGCATTTCCTGCTAAACCAAATTATGTTGATTATCTGGCTAAATCTTTGTAGCGTGTGGTTACATGACATAGTTCTGTAGGGTAAAACTGGTGGGACAGCAGAAGTAATTCTATCTGCATAGAGGCATTGGACAAATGAGGCATGTGCCACTTCTCCTTCGCATTGTGTATAGATATTCCAGTAGCAGCGAAATGGCTAGTTATGTTGGATGTAGCAGATAAATTGCACAGATGACTTCTTATTCCAGAAGTTGTTGGCAATAGGATAGCCATGAGCCATTTTACATAAGTAACACTTACCAAGTAGCATAAAGCAGGCCACAATTTGAATTCAGGCTTTAAAAGAACATTTAAGTACCCCAAGCAAAGATCTTGGCTGTTCTCTTGCCAAACCTGGGATCTGTAGCTGTACATTTCAAGCACATTTACAGCAGTCATCGCTTCCCTCAAAGAATCCTGGGTACTGTAGTTTAATCTTCACAGAACTACAATTCCCACACCCTTAACAAACAACATTTCCCAGGATTCTTTGGGGGGAAGCCATGTACTTTAAATGTATGGTGTGGATAATGAACAAGTCCCGCAGTGTAGATCTGCCCCTGGATAACTGACATACCTTGTCCTACCATTAGGCATAGTAAAGCAGCCAGCTCAGACATCATACATTCGATATCCTGAAAAGGCAGCAAATGGTTAGTTGTTTAATTTATTATTGTTATATTTTCCCTGCCAGGGAGTGAAAGAGAGGTCCTTATGGGACTTTCAGCATCATGTCCCAAGATAACTTGACTGGCCCTGGGTGCTGTGCACCTTGATTTGGGGAAGGGGGCCAGGAGCAGCATTTGCTGCTCTGTCTCAGGTAGCAAAATGTTTTGGGTTAGCCCTGATAACTTTCTGCCACAATGAATTGCAGTTTCAATAGACTAAGGCTGCAATTCCATACACAATTCCGTGGGAAAACATGCACAGGATTGTACTGTTGGGAATGAGGCCATGGGACTCAGTGGGACTAGCAAGTTAATTCACTGCATGAAACAACTGCAAACAACTACAGTTTGCATCACCCCCAGAAATCAGGTGTTAGACAGAAATGCTTCCAGTGTGAGGATGTTGCATCTAGAAAGGGTTGGTATGTATGCCTCTTTAGAAATTAATTACAGGGAATGAAACTTCAGCTTTTGGCTGGATGTACTGAGCTGATGGACTGTGTGTCCTTTTCAGTGGTTCTGAACCTCTGTATTTGGAAGCTCTTTCCACCCCCCCCCCTTTCCATTGCTGTATATTTACAATGTGTGTTTTGAAAGTAGCAGCATTTACATGCTCTAAATTGTTCAGTTTCTTTCCCCCTTTGGATGAGAAGGAATCAGGTATGCATGCTGATTAACACACTCCAGTCATTAACATGTGATTATGTGGGCTGCATATTGAGCACCTGCCAGAAGATAAAATCCAGTACTTTGCTACATCTGTGCAAGACTTTTTGCATTTCTTTTGTACTTTGACAGCTTGAGGGGGGGGGGAATGGGTTTTGTATCTTTGTTCAGCATAATGAAGCTGTGTATGTAAAATGTTTTCAGCGAGGCAGGAAAAGAAACCATGGACATTCGTTTCAGTTTTTGAGGTTACAAAAAATCCAATAGCAAGGACTTTCACTGCCCTGAAAGTGAGACATGAATCAACTAACATGCTGTATCACTGACATTCACACGCAAGTTACAACATTCCCGCCTGTTTATAAGGATTATCTTTTCTGGTATTTGGCCAGGGATATCCTAATTCATAACAGTTTTATGAGATACCTTTATGTCTCATAAATGTCCTCTTTTTATGTGACTCTTACACACGGTTCAGCAGTGTTTACCATACAGAAACACAAGGGCTATATTGCTTTCTCCCAACATTCCTCTGCAGGTGCTGCAATGCATGCATAGGAGAGCATGTTAAATGTGTACAGTGAAGGATTTGTATGTATGGGAGTAGCTAAAATAATCCCTTTTTATTGTGGCTTCTACAATGGAATGCTAATGGCATTTACAATGTGTAGTTTTGGTGTGTGAGCAAGGCTGCTCATTTTACTCTTAAGTTAAAAAGCCTTCATTTTATTCTCTTGCTCTATGTGTGAACAATATATGTATATTTTAAAAATATTCCTTTCCATGGGTACAGAGGGGAAGCTATCTGCTCCGTCACCTGGAGCGGCGCACATGCTGTGCACCCGGGGGCGAGGCTAGCCGCCCGCGGGAGCAGGGTGAGCATCCCAGGGGGGCAGGGCAGCGATGTCACTCCTCCTCAGTGATGACACCTGGGGGGGACCGCACCCACCGCACCCTCTTCCTCCGCCAGTGCATGGGTAGAATGCTTTCTTTTGGAAGGAAGTTCCTGGAGGCATGTTTGGGTGGAATCTAAATGGTGCCTTTGCACTCACAGATAGGGTTTTGATCCAGAGAAGGTAGAGAGGAGATAAATTTGGTTAGTCCCTGCTTCTCCCTGCACATCCCCTATACTACCTTCCACCCTATTCTGGAGGGATCCCCAACTCTCTGAAGATGATTTTCACAGGGAATTGGGGCTTCAGGGGGTGGGGGAATGGAAGAAAATGCCCTCCCCTCCTCTTCCATTAGAGATGCCTCTGCTGGATTAAAAGCCCTTCTAAGAGTGCAAGGACACCAATAGGACTCCACCTTTTGAAATTATTTACGCAAAGTCCTTGGGCGTTCTGGTCATTTTGATACATGGGCTTCAAATATTTGAGTGATTAACTCTCTCAGTACTTCAGCAATATTTACTTGGCTATGTAACATTCCATGGAAATGTGTGCCCAGGATCTAATGGAAGAGAGCTGCTGGGTGGAGGGGGTTGTTTCATGGGACATGTTACCGACAGGGGAAGGGTTAAGCAGTCCTACCAAATGGCCATTGGACTGTTACACATGAATGCTGTGCAACACAAAACTTTGTCCTGGTTATTCCTTCTCTGTTTGTAAAACAGACTTGACTTAGAGATTCAGCTTTATAGGAAAGCTTTAAAAAAGAAATAAAAGTGGAAATACACACTGAAACTAGTCATTTATATTTTTTGTGGAACCAGGATAACTTGAAAACTTTATATTAACGTGATGACTATATAACATTTTTGGGTGTTTGTGTGTGTAAATATTTGCTTTCATTATATGTTAACTCCATTGAGATCCAAGTGCTAGCCTGCTGCCATATTTTGGAATAAAAACCATTCTGAATATCCAACGTTTCTTGGGTGTTTAGATGCTTGTGTCATATTAAATGCAAGGATTGATAAATATCTCTTCATAACTGAGGCCCCTCAACTGCATAGAAATGAGGACTCAAGCAACTCATTCATGTTAGTAATATTTATTTTCTGCTTTGCTGCCCACACATGCAAATGCTTTCTTTGAACTCCTATAGAAATAGCAGTTGCCTTGTGTTTGCAAGTGTTCTTGTTGGCTACTGAACAGGAAAGCTACTGAACAGGAACTGGAACAACTTCCAGTTTATGATTGAAAATTAAAGTACAAGTTACCATTTTAGCCTAGTTTGTTTGTTTGTTTTTCATTTTGTTGTTTTTACTGATCCCCTTAATATGTTGAAGCAGACAATAGTTTGCCAACAGTCTACAATCTGTTGAAAGGTATTTTTCTGGATTTGGCTTACTCAGATAAGATTGAGGCATGCACAAGGTTATAATTTAAGAGATTCTTCCAATGAACAGGAGATCATGACAGGATAGGAGTATGCTTTTTATCTGATTCTGCTCTTAAGGTAGTAAGGACAACCAGCTTGTTGTGGTGATCCCTTCATAAAGTGTATATTTAGTTATTGCTTAACTGAGCCTAGGATCACTGGGGGCTCATAGAACCAGAACCTGTTTCAGTGGCTATAAATTAGCTCTAGGATCCACAAGGTTGCGATAAAGTATATTTTATTTCCATGAACTATAAAGCATGTGAAATAAAGTGATGCTATATGATTTGGAGATACTGGTTTACATTGGGATCAGGCTGCAGGACCAGCCTTAGGCACCAGTTTATTCTGGATCTTTCTGCCTTGTTTCAGCACCATGTACGTTCATTAGCGGAGGCAGTATGTCTCTGAAAATGCGTTGCTGGGGATCATGAGTGAGAAAGTGCTGTTGCATTCATGCCCTGTTTGTGGGTTTCCTAGGAGCACCCAGTTGGCTACTGTGAGAACAGAATTTTGGATTTGCTACACCACCGGTGCTGCACTTAGGTTGTTCTTTTAGCAATTTATATACCACTTAACACCATAATGCTTCAGTGGTATACAGCAAGGTTAATGTAACTATCAGTTGAAACTAAATCGACAACTTGCTGAAATTAAAAGGTTTTCACTGGTCTGGAGAAGTTCAATAGGGAGGAGCCTGTCTGATATCATCTGGGTGTGTGGGGGGGTGAGTTTCACAGGACTGGCCCCATAATATTGAAGGGAGCCACGTACAACCAACTGTGATTAGAATGAAACACACACACACATATATATTGAGAGAGAGAAAGAGAGAGGTGTGTGTGTGTGTGTGTGTGTGTGTGTGTGTGTGTGTGTATAACAGCCACTGGTTTAACTGGCATTCGTAACATGAGTTGGACTGTACCTGGTTTCATTTGAACCATGACTGTGGATGCTCTCAGTGAAACTCGCTAAAGGTCTGGTAAAGTGGATTTGTATGGAGGGAATAACCACACACAGTCTCTGAACCTGGAATTAGCTGCATGTCCATATGGGGATCACATGCTAAGAGTTACAGATAGGTAGCCGTGTTGGTCTGCCATAGTCAAAACAAAACAAATTCCTTCCAGTAGCACCTTAAAGACCAACTAAGTCAGTTCTTGGTATGAGCTTTCGCGTGCATGTACACTTCTTCAGATCTGAAGAAGTGTGCATGCACGCGAAAGCTCATACCAAGAACTGACTTAGTTGGTCTTTAAGGTGCTACTGGAAGGAATTTGTTTTGTTTTGACATGCTAAGAGGACCAACTGGCAAAGCATAGATGGGTAGTTTTATGCAGAAAGTGTGTTCCATTGATATTTTGTTGGAAAACAACATTGTTGTTGGCATCTGTCTGTCTTGGGAGACAATAGAGGAGTGTGCCTTGTGAGGGTGAAGTCAAACTGCTGGAAGGTTACAGTGCCTGCTGTGGCTATAGAGACCTATATGGGAGAGACATGTTTTCTTCCAGCTGGGGCAAATGAAGGTGTCCAATTGTGCCGCTGCAGATGCACCGTGGTGTTTATTTTCTTTGTGCCCCTCCCAGCAGTTCTTCCTCCTCTCATCACTGTCTGTATGGAGACATTGCCTGTCTGAATATGGAAAACACCAAACCTCCACCAACAGCAAGGTTACTTTCTCTCTGTCTTGAAATAAAATGTATGAGGACGCTGAGAGAAAGTAAAGGAAAATAACCTGAGACTTTGTTGATCAAATATATGGGAATACTTCAGACATTTGTGTCAGGCATGTAACACAATTATTACTGAAGTGATTTGCCTTTCAAGTAGCTAATCTAATAGGTGGGTCAGATTTCCAAGGAAATGTCAAGGAAAGTCCTTCCTTGCACCTCTATTTCCCACCTGTCCAGTTTGCACCTGCAATTTTCTGTCAGCTCAGATCTAGTTGTTGTTAGTACGCAGAAAGAGTGTCCAGTTGCCTCATTATCATCTCTCTTCTGTCAAATTCTCAAGTAGCTTTAAAATATCTTTACGTGCCTGTTTTTTAATATTTGTTCTGTTTTCATTTTTAGATGTTTCAGACAATGTCCTTCCTAATTCATGGGAGCTGGTTGGTTCTCCTGCAGGAAAAATGTGTTTGCTTCTAATTTAGATTTTGATAATATACTTCAGCTATTATTAGATAAACTAATAGTCCTTCCATTTGCTTGCTTAATCCCTTGAATACCTTTCTCCCTGTGCAGTTCTCTTCTCAACTACATGCCTTCTGTTGCTGATTTGAGAAGCAAATAAAGATCAGAAAGAAAACCCACTTGGTGCCTGGTATTTTTAAAGGGGCAGTACTTATCTGAAGTGAAGGTTGTCTTGATTCACAATATTCGCCTTTCCAATGTTTAAAGGACCAATTTCCTTCCAAATCAATTTAGGATGAGGTTGTTTTGATAATGGATCCAATGCAAAGAACTGGACATTGTGGTTTTCCACAGAGGAAGAGGGCACCAAGATCAATCATTATTTTTGCCATGATCTATATGAATAGAGGGACGTGGGTGGCACTGTGAGTTAAACCACAGATCCTAGGACTTGCCGATCAGAAGGTTGGTGGTTTGAATCCCCGTGACGGGGTGAGCTCCCGTTGCTCGGTCCCAGCTCCTGCCAACCTAGCAGTTCGAAAGCACGTCAAAGTGCAAGTAGATAAATAGGTACCACTCTGGCAGGAAGGTAAACGGCGTTTCCGTGCACTGCTCTGGTTCGCCAGAAGTGGCTTAGTCATGCTGGCCACATGACCCGGAAGCTGTATGCTGGCTCCCTTGGCCAATAAAGTGAGATGAGTGTTGCAGCCCCAGAGCTGGTCATGACTGGAACTAATGGTCAGGGGTCCCTTTACCTTTACTTATATGAATAGAGGGAAATTCCTTTTACTCAGAGCAGGCCCACACAGGGTGTGGGGGACTCCCTGGTCCTGAATGGGGTAACTGTGCCCCTGAAGGACCAGGTGCACAGCCTGGGAGTCATTTTGGACTCAGCTGTCCATGGAGGCGCAGGTTAATTCTGTGTCCAGGGCAGCTGTCTACAAGCTCCACCTGGTACGCAGGCTGAGACCCTACCTGCCCGCAAACTGTTTCGCCAGAGTGGTGCATGCTCTAGTTATCTCCCGCTTGGACTTCAATGCACTCTACATGGGTCTACCTTTGAAGGTGACCTGGAAACTGTGGAACACCCTCCCTTCAGTTGTGAAGGAAATAAGCAGCTATCTTATCTTTAAAAGACATCTGAAGGCAGCCCTGTTTAGGGAAATTTTTAATATTTAATGCTGTATTGTTTTTAACACTTGATTGGGAGCCGCCCAGAGTGGCTGGGGAAATGTGGGTGGTTCGGCCACGGCAAAGTCCGGGTGCAGCCGGTCGAGCGGTGACCTGAGGCGGTGGCCCATGAGCAGTTCAGCAGGACTCCGCCCTGTGGCCGCATGAGGGGTGATGTTGCCCATGGCTTGGAGAATTCGGTCTTGAGAATACAAGGATCCCAAAACTGAATTTTTCGCTGATTCAACAGTCATCAACAATTTTCTGGGAACCCAGAGAAAAAGCTCTTCTGCTTTTATCTCTCTCGTAGCTTTCAAACCAAAACCCTCTTCACCAAAGTTAGCCACTTCAAAGCCCTCTGTAGATGCACCATTCTCTCTGGCCCAGTTAATTAGTTCAGTGAAATAATCTTCTCTTTTCCCATCAAATACGACAGACAAACCTTTCTGTTTTTTACGGATTCTCTCAACAAGAGCTCGGATCTGTTGATACTCTTCCCACTCCTTTCCAGGACCTGGAGTTGGACTGCTACATTTTTGTAATAATTCACTAATTAGATTCAACATTTCTTTTGGAGAGACTGCTGCCGTGGCTCCAGTGCCTGACTTCTGAATTTTCACTCTGCTTTTCTTCCCCATCTTCCAACTGAATAACTTTGTAGAAATAGGCATACTGTCGAGCTGGGTGGGGTATAAATAAATTTATTATTATTATTATTATTATTATTATTATTATTATTATTATTATTAACTAAGTTAAATCCATTAATTTCAGTGTGATTTGTGTTTATCATACAGAAATGACAACCTTTCTTCAGTGGTGTCCCTGAAGGATAGTTTATAGAAAATAAATCATCTGGCTTTTCAATACAGAGAACTGGTTAACACAGGATGGTCATGGTTTGGTTTTGGATTTATGCACTCCAAATTCCTTTACTTCTTTAAACCAGAAAACCAGAACCAGAAAATTGTAGTTGACCTTCAGACCAGATTGAAACTTACACTTTAAATCAGTGGTTCTCAAACCTTTTCTCTGGGCCACTCAGAATAAAAATTTCCTCACACTAACATGGGTGTAGCCAGGATTTTTGTAAGAGGTGGGCAGGCTTATGTTGGGGGGGGGGCATAACCTCAGGTTGTATTGATTTGTATTGATTTAGGGGGATAGCTGCCCCCCTGTCCCCTCGGCTACGCTCATGCATGCCACACCAATTTTTTTATTGATAAAAAATACTTTGGAAACAAAAAGAAACAACTATTATACTACACAAATGTTTAAACATTTCTTTGATTGTCCTTGAATCTTCTCACCGCACTTGCCACCCTCGCCTGCCACAGCAGTGTGGTGTACTACACCCTTTGAGAACCACTGCTTTAAATCCTGGGTTTTGAGGGCAAAGCTTGCAAACCACAGTTTGCTGGTGCAAATGTAGTAGAAAACTCTTGTTTGCATAAACTAGAAAAGGTGAATTGGAGTGTGGAAGGAGGGAGTTCACAAATTTGTGGTTGGTTTGGCTATGGGGAAAACTAAGTGTTACATGTTAAAGTATGATTCTTTTGCTAATACTGTAAAGGCTTCTTCAGCCAAGCCTTACTTTTTGTTTCTTCTAGCACTGCACCAAAGCATTAGCATACATTGTGCTTTGCTTATCTAGATGAACTGAAGCACTCTTCAGTTCCATTGAAATAAAAGACAGCCAATTGCTTCTGCCCCATTCACTTCAGTGAGTGTCTTTCCCTATAAAGGTAGGAGTTTCTAAAAACAAGATTATTAAAAGCAGAGAGATAGTTGTGGAGATTTTGCATGACTTTGTTGAACCATGTTGTATGGCTGACTGGGTTTGTGCATTCTCAGTGATGCAAAGATGAATTTTAAATGACTATATTGGTAAATAGAATGCATTTTCAGCAGTTTTACAAGTGCTGCCTCCTTTGTAGGTGATGGCAACAAAGCCATGCCATGCATATAATGCACCAATGAATGATGGTTTCTCATCAACATCATCTCCGAGGTCAGTGGCCCTTAGTAACCACAGTTGCCCATTGTTTGTTGTTTGTTCTGCTATTTGACACAGCCACTCCTTAATCTCTACGTGTTTACAGTGAGAATGCATGCCTCACAATGTTGCCAGCAGCTAACCTTTGCCAGCACACTTAACTTAGAGACTTTTAATTTGACCTATGGCTTATGTCCATGGGATATTCACTTGATGATATTCTCATCCAAAAATGGAAATGATTGTATTCTCATTTTGAAAGGATGCCATTATAACTTGACTAGCTTTCTGTAATGTACATTTGCAAATGAGCTTTTGTTTTTGGTGGGGAAAGGAGTGAAAATGAATTGTGGAGCTATTTATTCTATAAGATTAAGACATCACTGTTGTTGAATGCTAAACCTGCAGCAGGATCATGTGACCTGATAGGGAATGGCTGCAGCTCAATGGCACAGCACGTACATTGCATTCCAAAAGCTCCAGGGTTTCCTGAAACCCTGGAAAGCTGCTGCAAGTCAGGGCTGGGGAACCTTTTGCAACCCAAGGGCTGCATTCCCCTCTGGGAACCTTGGGGGGGGGGGCACATTTCTGGGATGTGTGACATAAGTGGGCAAAGCAGTGAATTAAAAATTTACCTTTGTGTAGTAGGCTACTTTTTGCACACTCATACACCCTTTTTATCATCTGTCCAGGCAAGCAGGAGTCATTATCTGAGTTCAATGGCACATTTTGGCCAGGGAGAAGTACTCAGGGAGAGTCTGAAACAAGGCCAGTGAGGGGTGTAGCCTGAGGATAGGGAGTGTGGCCTGACATAGAGGCTTGAAAGGCTAAAATTGGCCCCTGGGCCTGAGCCCCATTCCCCACGCTGTAGAGTGGCAGTACGGAACAAGATGGATCAATGTTCCGATTTGGTATATGGAGCTTTCTATGTTTCCTATCTGTTTCAAGGCACTAAAAGGCCTTTTCCAAAACAAATGATGACCAGTGCTGAATTAGCATGTTGGAAGATTCAGTTCATTTTATTTGCTTATAATGAAAGGTTGTCACAAAGAGATAACCCAAAGAAACAATATAACAGTTGAACAACATAAGAAACTTAATACTCACAAAATGTGAAGGGCTGCTGAGATAGTGGCAACTCTTAGGACATTTAACACAGCACAGGATATACAGTTTGGAGTTATTTTAACAATACTGTATTATATCAGATAGTCGGCAAGACCGGAAACTGCTATCAACTGGACACATTTGTTTCTAATCTTAGAGGCAGTCACAGCAACAATAATTTTCTTGTAACACACATGCTCTTGGAACCTACAACAAAGGTCTTTTCAAAACAAGGATTCCCCCATTTGTATGCGAACAAACACAAGGAAAATCCTGGTCATAATCTGTTCCTAAGTGTTGTCTACAACACACAATACCAATACAGTGTCATTGTGAATGGTATTTTCAACTATCCCTTGCCCACTCACGCTTTGTTGTGGGTTTATTGGGTTTTTAACATATTTAGCATCCACATGGGTAGATGGCATTGTTTGAATTCATAAGGATGAAAAAGCTTTGTTCATTGATGAATGCCAGGTCTTGAAGGCATGCTTGTCAAGCATGATCAATTATTAAAACGCTCACACAATATTGGTATCACAGAAGTATACCCAAAATCTATATCCCATCAAAAGTTGTGTTACAACTTTTACATTTTGCATTTACAATCTCAAGTGTTCTCAGTGACTCCATCAACAGAGGAAAGATTGAAAATCTTGCAGTTGGTCCACAAAACTTTATTTTCAGGTAATGTCTGCCCAACAGTCAAGAAGCTGTGTTTGCCTGGGCCTTAATATAGAAGAGGCTGTGTGCAGCATTCAGGGGTGAACCTAGGGGTTGATTAGGTTGGCCCCCCACCAGGGGCACATGCCCAGGGATGTGCAAAAATTTGCGCCTCTCCATCTGGCTCAGAGTAGCTCAGAGCCTGGCTGCCTATGCACACCTAGACTATATTTCATTGCCAACATCTCCTTGCCAAGGGTGCATATGTGTGTGTGCTGATACAGCTTCTTGCCAAGGGCACAAGGGAGCTTAGGTATGCCTCTGGCAGCGTTGCAGCTGACGTCCCATGGGGGTACATATACAAGCCCAAAAAACTTATTTTTATTAGGTTGCCTAGTTCTCACAGTTCCACTATGTATGTTAATTGGTCAACAAAGATGCACAGATAACACAAATGGCTGTCTTACTACTGGAAAAGTTTATTATTGCTAATGCAGTTTGGGAGGAAATTCAGGAAGGTAGCATATTTTTTAACTGATTAATTGATTAATTAATTGATTTTTAGAATTCACCTCAATAAAAGAAAGAAAAGCTATACCGGATCAGGTTTTAATTTGATAATATTTATTTCTATCAAGCTTTCAGATTCTGGAATTGACTAAATAGTACATTACTTAAATGTTAGGAGCCCTTTTTGTTACTATTAAATTGCGAAAAAACACTGAAGATTTAATAGAAAGGAAGGATTTCTCCCCTCCCCCAGCCGTGAACCAGAAGTAATTGAAAAATGTGAATGGTGATTAAGGCTGTATAGTTTGGCTATGAGCAAATATCAAAACAAAGACTGAAATTCTTCAACACCATTAACTAGTATTAACTAGAAGCCCCTTAATTCTTTGCTGCTGGGGAAATTCTTGCAGACCATGGTTTTTAAGAACCTACCATTTTACATGGAAATCAGAGACAAAGATGCCTAGCATTCTACTGGGGTGACCTCAATGGGTATTTCATAGAGATAACCAAATTTTCTTGAGTATCTGTTTTCAGACTTGCTTTTACGTGGAGCAACTAAGGAAATTGCATAATTTTTTTCTGTCCTTTGAGTCCTGGACAGGAATCACAGCTTAGTAGGTGCCATATAAAAGCTCCCAAACACTGATTTTTAAGGTTCTGGGGGGAACTAAATGGTCACTGAAGTAGCTCACAGGGCAAAGCTCAGGGAAAGTCCTAAGCCTTGGGAGCAAGGGAGCTGTGCAGTTTCTGAGACTGCTGACCTGACTGAGCTAAATCATACTTAAATTGCTGTGCATACGTTCCTGATGCCCTTTCCCTAGCCTGTGTGGCCGCAAAGAGTACTTGGGGGTTGTCACTAGTCAGCCTGCAGGCGGGGGGGGGGGGGGCAGGGTTTTACAATATTTAAAGGGTTTCTGCCTAAGCCATAGCTCAGTTAGTTTCCTGAGCCCACCAAGCCGAGGAAGGCAACCGACTGATGGTTAATTCTTTATTGACAAACACATGCACTTACAGCAACTTTTAAGGTGCACTTGATACACTCACACACATGCTGCTATTGCCCGCAGCTGGCCTTAAGTCTTCCACTCATCTGATGGAGTGTGCGCACGCAACCTGAGACATCTTCTGTACAGAAGTCATAGCTACTCTTCCGTCTTCTTTCTCCTTCCTGGTTCTAGGAAGGAACCCCCTGCAGGGCAGGGGGTGGTGGGGATTCGACGGGCTTGCCCCTCACCTGAACAGCCTTTTTCTGTGCTTCTGAACCATCCTGTGCCCCTACCTCTGTCTCTGACTGCCCCAACCTTTTATCTCCCCCGCCCTCCTGGCTTTTGCCTTGTAGGTGTTACCAAACCCCATAAATTACTGACCCCCTTTCTGGCCTACTTTCCCCTGCCACACATTCATCACAGAGTCCTGCCTGTCCCTGTCAGTTAGTCAGAGAGCTTCCTCTTGTTGGTCAGTCAGGTTACATCACATCTTTGTTGGCAGGCTCACCTGGCACCTTCATTATATATCTTTAGGTGCCAAGCAAAATTGTTTCTCAATAACCAGGCCTTTGGCTGATTAACATTCTATGTCCTTTAAATGTTAGGGGGGTTATTGGTTTGTTTTTATTATGTATTTTGGGTTCTCATTTTGTATTTTCATGTTGCCCTATGATATTCAGATGAAGGTTGGTATACAAATTCAATAAAATGAATAAATAACTTTCCTGAACTGTTTTGTGTGGGTTCCCTCGTTTCCCAGAGTCTTCGCGTATAGATTTTGGAGTCATTGCACACTTTCTTCTAGTAGCCTAGATTTATAAATAGGTATGTAAGAAATCTTGAGGAGGCACAAAACAACAACAACAAAAAGAACACCTTACTGAAAAATTGAGGTGTCTGAGTTTTTTGGTCAATAGCAAAAGCAAAAATAAAACTAAAGACTGTTTTGGCTTAGGTCAGGTTTTTTTAATGTTCAGTTGCTGTTATGTAATAACAGATATTTCTGAGATCGTGCGGTTTCATTTATTCTTGCATTATTGTCTTGTTTCTTTACAGGAGTCAGAAAGTAATAAGTTATGTTCCTTATATTCCTTCCGAAATACTTCTACCTCACCACATAAGCCCGAAGAAGGAGGTCGTGACCGCAGCGAGCTAATGACCAGTGTTAATTTCGGAACTCCAGAACGCCGCAAAGGAAGCCTTGCCGATGTGGTGGACACACTGAAGCAGAAGAAACTCGAGGAAATGACCAGAACTGAACAGGAGGGTATGTACAGAGATAACATATTTTGATTTCCTTCTCTTTAGTTGATTTCAGCCCTTAAGGTTATAATTGGTAAGGTGGATTTACACCTAAGACTTTAGTTCACCCATGTTTAAAGGTCTACTGCTAAATTTCATATGGAATGTTTGTATTCACCCCGAGTCAACACACACACACCACACACACCACTCATAGTGTGAAATAATACATGAACTTATTTATAAATTTGTTTTGTACAACGTAATTAATTAGACTAGATTTTGTTTGAGAATTCTGTAAAATGGTATAAATGGTATGTGGTACTTGTACAATACCTTCTTTTTATGATACCAGGTTTCATCTAGTAAGTAAGTGGATCTCAATTTATTTGCCATTCTGTGTTTAGCACTTTCAGGAAATTCTGATGCATGGCCAAAGTTGACAGGGTTTGGAAAAATGCAAGTGAGGGAAAGATATTGCCTCTGACAATTCCCCATCTCCCATTTGGGGATATGTGTTTCTTTGGTATATGAGACCTGCTTTTAAAATGGCACCAAGAGCCTCTTAAATTATGCTTCCATAAATTCAAAATGTTCTTGAATGAGGCTGAACTTTTGAAATGTTTGGTAGCTAGGTAGACAGCTTCCAACAGAGCCTTTGTATATTTATGCCACAATCCCAGTGCAATGTTTTATATGCTTTTGTCTCGTTGGTTCAAGTAAGATTTAAGCATATGCAATTATTTGATGAAATTAATTCTGTGGCTTCTGCCCTTCATGAAAACTTCCCTATGTTTCAAAGGACAATTTGTGGTTCAACTGTGGGGCCTTGAAAGAAGAAGAAACAGTACCCTACTTAAGCGTAAACAGATATTTGGGTCTCCACTACATCTGCTTACATGTTACACTGGAGCAAAAAAAATTTATGCTAAATTGGAAATTATTGCATGCAATCTATTTCAGATATAAATATATTTGTTAGAATTTTCCTTGGGATTAGTTTAGCGTGACAGAGTTTGAGATATGCCAGCCTTGCCAGATGTTAGTGCAGACTTCTTCAATCGGGTGCCCTCCAAATGTTTTGAGCGACAATTCCAATCAGCCCCAGCCAGCAGAGCCATGCAGGGTAGGGCTGATGTCAATTGTTGTCCAAAGCTTCTGGAGGGCACCAGATTAGGGGAGGTTCAAAATTCAGATAGTAGGCTCAGGCCCATGCATTTTCATGGCAGGGAAAGGAAAATGGGAAAAATCCAAAACGTCAGGATTAAGCTCTAACACTGCATTTATAAATGGAGAAAAAACTATATGTAGAAGTAGCTCCATGACAGATTCTACATCCATTTCTTGGCTTGGTTTCTATATGACAAATGCAAAGTTAAATATGTTCTGTATAGGTGTCTTAAGCATCACTACAGTGATACAATGTCCCAGATTTTTCACAGCCATCTGTCTTCAGACTTAGAGGTTTGAAGTTCTCCCCCCCCCCCCCACTTCAAAATAAATTGTTGGCTTCAGTTGGATGGCTAGACTAGTTGGATGGAATCTATTTTAATTTTAATTTTGCTCTGGCTCACTTTTCACAGAGGTTTTTTTTAAAATGTTGTTGATCACATTGCAAGGTAGCTAATACTTGTTTCAAGAGTATTTTGGATGTTCTGTTGTATAGCAGTGTGCATGCAAAGATCCGCAAGATCTGTGTTTCAGGGGTAAGCTTTATTTCATTCCCTCCCCCACCCATTAAAAAAAATGAGCAGAACTACATTCATAGGATGCTCCTGCTGGAGGAAAGGGAATGTGGTTTTTTGCTCCTTCCTCTTGCAGACCCCTCTACCTCTTGAAAAGCTACTGTGGAGGGTTGGTGAACCCTCTATGATGGCATGGGAGGTGGCACCATCTCCGCCCGCCCCTGATGTGTGATTGGTGAATCAGTGGAAATTGTCTCTTCCCTCTTTCTAGCAGTGAGTCTCTGCTGGATCTTAGCCCATTCTGCAGACAGAAGGACTCTTTCCATTCATGGAAGGGCAAGTTTGGATTCAAACCATTGTATTTATGTTGAGTTATTTTACACTCTTGGCTGGCTTTTGCAAATGAGGGAACTTAAGTGCCTGTTGCTAGAAATAAGCACTGAGAATGTACAATGAAAAATTAATTTACAACAGATAGTGTCAGCCCTATGGTATAATACTACAGAATTTCAGACACTGAATATTAAGTCATTAAGGCATGTTTCGGTTGCTCATGTTTTGGTTGCTCATTTGGTTACTGTTCAAAAAGTATACGAAGCCTCTTGGACAGGCATAGGCAAACTCCAGCCCTCCAGATGTTTGGGACTGCAATTCCCATCATCCCTAGCTAACAGGACTAGTGGTCAGGGATGATGGGAGTTGTAGTCTTAAACATCTGGAGGGCCGGAGTTTGCCTATGCCTGCTCTCGGAGTTGTCATCAGGCAATTTGAGGTGAGGTGCCATCAGTATACAGATGATAGCCGCCTCTGTTTCTTGTCATCTAAGTCAGGTGAAGCGGTGTAGGTGCTTGATTAGTGTCAGGAGGCATTTATGGGCTGTAATAGGACCAGAGGTGCCAAGTTGCGCCAAAGATTGAGATCGCCCGTTGCATGTTGTGCTTGTGTGAGGTCACATGCCTTTGGTGCCATTAAAATAGTTTAAGCCATTAGTTTCAGTAATGTATTGTGTTTCCTTCAAGAACTAAAATAACTAAGTTCTTAAAACTTTTGTTGTTGTTGCAAATAATGTTGTGCATGAATTCAGGTCTTGCAATACTATATACTTTATTACAAATAAATAATTTATTCTTGGCTGTGATAGTTGCCAGTCATATCAGAGAAAATGTCTAGATGAAGTGAATGGGTCACATCTTTTGGAAATGAATTTCTTTGATCCCTACATATTTGAACCTGTGGAACAGGAGTGGCAAACACACATTCTTAAGTTGGTTTGCTGGTGGGTTTCTGCAAATAAAATTAAACTGACGTATTTCCCCCACATTTTGGGATATAAATTTCAGAGTAGCACATTGTGGAATAAGTGCTGGAAATTTAAGCTGTAGCTTGCCATCTTCTAGATTCATAAAACGGTATGCAAATGGGGCCAATTATTGCAACTAGCATATGCAAATTAGCTGTGACCTTCTGTCTTACATTTCTGAAGTGGCTTTCACTGGTGAGCTAGTTGTCCACCCCTAGATCAATACAGCCTTCCGATCATCATTTACCTTTAATAAATATATCGGCTGTCATCCTGTAGAAAAACTTCTATGCGTAGCAACGTGCTTCACACAGATGTATCTTTACATCATTAGCTATCTTATATCATTCCTACTGTATTTAGGGTCTGGTGCCTTGCTTACTACAACTGGCAGTTCTGAACCAATGAATGCACATTTAAATACTTTAACATGTCTAAGTAAATCTATTTAATCAGAGTCCTTTGGCTTCTGGAAATAAGTTGTCTAATCAAAATTTCACTTGAGCAGCTGTGACTGAGGAGGTCAACAGGCCCTGCCTAAGAGAATATGGCCCAGCTGGTTAAATCTGGTTGTTGTAGTGATTTAAATGGTCAAGTGCTGCTTGTAATCCAGGACCGTCTGTCTGTAAAAGGAACATTGAGTACTTCAGCATAATGTACAGCTGTTTTAATCTGTCCTTAATAATAGCACTTCAGCCGGTATCATGCCCAACTCTGTCACCAAACTAGTAGAAACCATTAGGCTAATATATAGGAAGCTGTACATTGCCTCCAGTTGTTGGAGCATAGCTCCCCATTCCTTTCCACCCAAGTCATTTGATGGACATTATTGGCTGCCTGAAGCCTAAACTGGTTTTCATTCAACAGCATGGGTATTGTGGCCAAATTACAGGCATTCTAGACTCTATCAAAATACTTGATTAGGTGCCAGATCTGATCTGGGTTTGGGATGCACCACCACCCACATGTCTTCTCCCCTTTCCTTTATCCCTTTCAAGCCCCCTTGCTTGACCTTCTTCCCACTTGCCAAAAGCAGTGGGAAAATATTCTTTTAAGGGTCTTTATATTCTGATCAAGGTATAGTTCATATATTTAGCAGAAGGAACTACTTGTTTGTCTTCCTGGGGGTTTTGCTTTTGAAAGACCAGTGAGGTCTGCAAACTCAACAAATTTGTGGCCCTGCACTGAGGTACTCAGAAAAAGTTGCCTTGTTACAACTGAGCCAGGAATAATTTGCTGCTCTGATAACAGTTGACCCATAGGAAGGACTGTTCACTGGAGTTGCTGCCTGGCAGGTAGATTTCTCTGTACTGAGATTATCAATTGCCATGCAAAAGGCAGTTAACCCATTCTGGTGATTAATTCATGGAGAGCAAGCTTTCTAAATTACCCCTTTGTAACATGACTCTGTATTAAGTTGCTGATGGTAACTTCATTACTTGCCCCATAGGAACCTCTGGCACTGCTTCAGAATTGGACAGAAGCCTCCATACGGCTTAAGAGACAAAAGATTATACAACCTCCACTGTTGCAGAGACAGGTAGTTTCTCCATGCCTTAATACCCCTCAGTCATGTAGTTTCTGCAACAATGGGACCAGGCTCCTCAAAATCCCATATAAGATAACTTCACCTTTTAAAGGAACATTAAATATTAATTTTGAATTTTAATTGTATTTTTGTTGTTTCTTTTATTTCTTATAATGTATTTTTTGTATTCTATGAAATGCAAGTTGAAATATAAGAAATAAAAGCAATAAAAATACTATTAAAAATCATGCAGCATTTAGCACAGTGTATTACAATTGCTTAAAACAGGAAGAAAAACCATTAATTGGTCCAAGGCCATCAGCAATTTTCAAGTGTTCCATGGAAAATAAGTTTGGGAACCACTGACCTAAAAATAATATTTTATGCAAGCTTTCTGATGCTGTTTTCACTTTTTTTTTTTAAAAAAGCCTTATTTGCTTTGTAAATTAAGGTATAGGTTCATACTAATTATTTTATCATTCATCCCAAATCCTTACAAGTAATAGCTAGCAACTGACTTGTCTGTAGCCAGAAGGGTAGATTTCTTTTCCAAGTCTCAGTACAATGCTTGCAATGTGGAACGGTAGGCTGGTTAGTCATTTGGTACACTGGAAACTCAACTCCACATTTATGCTAAATCCCAAAACCCAATTACTCAGGGCCCACATTCATAGTTCACTTTCTCCCTTGATTCTGCATTAAGAGTACAATACCATATTTCAACAAAGCTTTATAAGCAGGTTCTCACTCCAGTTTCCATGTTGAAGGCCATCATTCAGTATAACACAATAAACATATAATAGCAAATCTTTTCTATAGCATACACATAGTTGAAAGGATAAACTAGTTTAAGTATATAAATACATCTGTAGGGATATTTCCTCTATTGTGGTAATTCTGCTGGTGTGGTCAAATGAAGGTTTGCCGTATGATATTGGATACAGACATTCTCTGTCATTTTAGCCCTTTCTAATATCAGGCTGAACTTCAAAGAAGGCTGGCAGAGATTTCCATAACATTATTTATTTTAGAATATTTCTGTCTTCATAATGTTGTAACATTTTACTCAGTGTTGCTTAGGTGGAAAAAAGTTCTTGGAAGTTTTAAAATTCCTGTGCTTAGCCATCACATTTACTCATTTTTGCTGCTGGTGGACTGTTAACATGACACACACTGCTCAAGGAACTTGGAAGCACTGCAGAGCTTTATACAAAGTACGAGTCTGTTGCAGGAGATTTTATCTTTTGGATGAGACAAAGCTGGCTAGCACTGACAAGCACTAAAAATGCCCTTGAACTTTTCTGAAGAGAAGCATCTAGGTTTAATTCCAGTTGTACAGTTACATCCTGTCCATCTCCTCCACATCCCCACCCACATAGTTTCCATTAACGAAAGCACCATTCCTCTGTCTTAGAGAGGTTAGTATTCATATCTCAGTGATTTCCCTTTCGGTATCCATTATTGTCTAGATTGCTAAGATAAGCTTTAATCGCTGCAAAGCATTTTTCAAGCTATACAGCAATCGCAAGTGATGCCAACCCACATTTATTTGGGTCTGGCATTGATATTGTTTTCTGCTGCTATCCTTACTTTGAAAACGAATTCTAAGCTTTAATAGAAGGGACCACATGGAGAACTGATCCACAACTCTCATAGTGTGAGGACTTATATTGTCATAGATAGACTTAAAACAATTTCCTGCCTTAGCTTTGCATCTCTCTTCAAGGGATCTGTTGCACAAGTGCCACTTTCTGATCATTAGTGCAACATATTACATGAGGTGAGTTTGCAATGAAAGAAATTTATGTTCCATACTGAGTTAATAAAATATAGAAGACTATTTCAATTTTATGGGGATGGCAAAAGAGAAAATGAACTCCTCATTGCAGTCAGTTTTGACAGTATAGGAAACAATATTTTGACGAGACAATCCATTACCAGTGAATATTAAAGTATATGCTGTGGTTGGGTCTAGAATCTACAAATTAATCTTGTACTCCCACCTATGACTTTTAGCTTTTAATAAAAAGAAAATGTTTTAAGAAACTTGTCTGTGTGTGGATTAGCTGTATGTATGTTGACCTTACGTAAGTCAATCTTCAATTTGTTTAGGTGAATAACCTCTGGTTTCTTTGGTGATGAACTTTGGTTTTAGTTAGTCTTATTTGCTCTGCCATTCCTGCTGTTTTGCAACAGCGCCTAAAAGTGCTTTAAGTGCTTGTGACCGTGGTAATGAATGAAAATGTCTTTTGAGCACTGGGAGGATTGCATTAGACTGAATAGTCACCTTACTTGTAAAAGCACTATTAGAGAGGGGCAGCTGTAAGTAAGGATAACGATTTGTGTCCACTGCTTATTTACGGAAAATTGTAAATGTATTATTTATTGAGAGCTCTCCAGACAGTGCTTGTCAGAATAAAAATGTCAACTCTAAGCAAAATGTTATGATAATACTAAAAATGCTATGTATGCACTTTGGAAATATAGCTAATTAGATCAGCTTTTTTTAAAAGGAAATGACAGTAAAAATGGTCAGCGTTGCTACATATTTTAAATGCTAATATAGTTCTTGTTTTCAGTAGGCTATGTGGCTTTTGATACCTTTCTCATTAGTTACAAAATAATAATTTTGACACTTTTATTTTTCTGTCAGATGAAATAGAGATACATTCACTCTCTGTGTGACTGCATGTAAGATCTGACCTGCTCAGTTGGTAAGGAAGCATGGAAGGATGGACAGAAAGTGTGTAAATAAAATAGCTGCTACTTTGCTCTGTTTTAGGCTGAAGCTGCCAGATGACAATTCTGAAAGCAGTGCTGGCAGGCAGAGCAGGAAACACAGAGAAGTATCTTCCTCCCTACTGTCAAGAGTATGAAGCCATTTAGATTAAGCATTATTTTGAGATTAACTTCAGCAAAATGAATGAAAGGAAGAAACTCTACTCCAATGTTCCATTGACATATTTTAATGCCATATATATATATATATATATGTATATATATATATATAATTGATGAGATCATTTGTACATATTACTCATGTTTTCAATATTCAGAAAGTGGCTATTTCAAGTATATCAAATAACGAAGCAGTACAGTGAATGCCACATTATAAATGCTAAATAATAGATATTCAGCTAAGGTTTCTTCAGAGTATACCTGTTTAATGAACATGACTAAGTTGGGTCCATTAATTTCAGTGGGTCTACTCGGAGTAAAAGTTGGTTGAATTCCACCCATTGTCTTCTCCAGCATTTCTAATCAAACCCTGGTACCAGATCTGGGAAATGCAGCCTACAGGATACTAGAGATATGTGCTTGGACATCTGATGGCAGTTTCTGAGCTAAGCTGAGTACACAAAGAACCTGATTGATGAGAACAAGATCAAATTCCAGACCTGGGAAAAACCATCAGAACAAATCACAGAATTACATTTGAAACTGTAAAAACAAAACACTGGAATTGTCAATTAGAACCAGCCCACAAAATGTTACAAGCACACCCATCCTCACCTGCCCATGTGGCGCAGTACAACTTGATTGTCAGGCTGTCAAGAAGTTCTCCTTGTAGCAATTGTTGTTTTCCCTAGGTAACTAAATAAGTATAGCGTTGATTCAGTCTATAAGTATGTATGTATGTATGTATGTATGTATGTATGTATGTATGTACATGTATATGTGTGAGTGTGTCCCCCCCCCCATATATCTATATTTTGTTTTTGGCATCATTTTGTCTCGAGAGACAATGGAGTATGCCTCAAGGGTGAAATCAAACCTGGAGAATCACAGTGCCTGCTGTGGTTGCAGAGATGGTAACTTTTAACTGCTGCCTCCCATATTGCTTTTGCTGCATTAGCAGCATCAAAGTGTTTGTGTGTAGTTTGCTAGCACAACCTCTGTTGTGTTGTACATTATTTGAACATCATTCATGCTACACTGCATTAAGCTAAGTGTACAGATGTATGCAGTGACAGCAAAGTAGTGAAGTAAGTGGAAAGGGACATGTCAGATATCTGCATAAGGGAAATGAGTTAGGTATCTCAGGATTTCTATGTCTGCAGTGTGATTCTGACTATGCACTACTAGGTAATAACAGTATGGTAATGAATGTAGGAATTGTCTAAACATTGCTAGACAAACCAGTCTTGAACTTGACTGTGACTGATATTTACCATACTATACTATACTATAGTATAGTATAAACTGTCAAGTTGAATAATAACATTGTTCTGTGCCTTCTTACAAATGTTTGTTTTTAATCTATTAATAGTAGATTTCTCCGTTGGGTGTGGGAGCTCAATGTAGCCCCAAGTCTGCCACATCTCCTAAATAAATCTCATATTTTATCCCTGCACTATTATCAAAAAATTAAAAAATGAAAGTTAATATTTGTTTACAAAGACACCCTCAGATTCTAGATTCTCTGCTTAACCTCCTAAAAATGGTTTTAGAGATCTGGAGTAGTCTGTGGGCTTTTTACCTTTCCTCTCTTCTTTCTAATATGGAAATCCTTGCTCTATTTAGTTTAAGAGCTAACATTGATAAGCAGGGGAGAACTGGGAAATTGCATTACAATAAAAGCCACACAAAACTCAATAGACTTCTTATATCCACTGCCATAAATTGTAGGAATGGGCACCAACTTGGGGACTTTAAAAGGAGCTTAGATTGATTCATGGATAATAAAGTTATCAATGACTATTTGCAGGGGTTGGCAAGGTTTGCCTATCCTGGGCCGGTTCACTCCAGCGGATATCCCTCTGTGGGCCAGATTGTGCATTCACCCATGATTTCTGGCATCTGTGCAGACGTGATTTCCAGCATCTGTGCATGTGCAGATGTGATTTCCAGCACCACAGAAGCGAATCCCCATGCCGCGCTGTGCTGGTTTAGCGCAGCACGCGGGGACTCACCGAGCGGACGGCTCGGTTTTGGGGCGGCTTGTGGGCTGATTAAACAACCCCCGTGGGCCGCTTGTGGCCCATGGGCCTTAGGTTGCCTGGACTTTTGGATCTGATGGCTGTGTACCACCTCCAGTATTAGAGCCCGTATGTCCCTGCAGGTCGGAGCGAAACAATATAAACTGAAAGCTTTTGCAGATGACCTAGTTTTGACTCTGCAGGAGCCAGAATCTAGTACGAAAAGAGTATTACAACTGATACAGGATTTTGGTCGGGTGGCAGGATTTAAATTAAATAAACAGAAAACTAAAGTGTTGGGAAAAAATTTGACAGATATAGAGTCGGAAAGGTTTCAGAGAGAAACAGAACTAACTATGGTTAAAAAAGTAAAATACCTAGGGGTAAACATAACAGCAAAAAACCTGAGTCTATTTAAGGATAATTATGAAAAATGTTGGTCTGAAATTAAGAGAGACTTGGATAGTTGGACAAAATTGAAGCTTTCTTTGCTAGGCCGAATTGCTGCTATCAAGATGAATGTATTGCCAAAAATGTTGTTTTTGTTTCAAACATTACAGATTGTGGACAAAACGGAGTGCTTCCGGAAGTGGCAGAAAGATATATCCAGATTTGTCTGGCAGGGCAAAAAGCCCAGAATTAAGTTTAAGATATTAACAGATGCGAAAGAAAGAGGGGGCTTTGCCCTGCCAGACTTAAAGTTGTACTATGAAGCCGCAGCTTTTTGCTGGCTAAAAGACTGGCTACTTCTCGAAGACACTGATGTGTTGGACCTGGAAGGTTTTAACAATGCTTTTGGTTGGCATGCATACTTATGGTATGATAAAGTTAAGATCAATAAGGCCTTTAAGAACCATATTGTCAGGAAAGCAGTGTTTAATGTCTGGACAAAATACAAAGACTTACTGGAAAATAAAACTCCAAGGTGGCTCTCACCTCTGGAGGCTAAGGCCCTAAAAAGACCCAATATGGAGGCTAAATGGCCAAAATATTGGGAAATATTAGAAAAAGATGGAGACAATTGGAAATTGCAGAGTTTAGAGAAAATGAAGGATAAGGTGCGAGACTGGTTACATTATGCTCAGATTAAAGAAGTTTTTAAAAATGATAAAAAGTTAGGGTTCCAGGTGGAGAAATCGAAGTTAGAAACTGAATTGTTAGAACCAAAGACTAAGGTATTATCTAGAATGTATAACTTGCTGTTAAAATGGAATACACAAGACGAAATGGTTAAATCGGCTATGATAAAATGGGCACAGGACATTGGGCATAACATTATGTTTGAGGACTGGGAAAGGTTGTGGACCACTGTGCTGAACTTCACCGCATGTAATGCTCTGAAGGAAAATGTAATGAAAATGATATATAGATGGTACATGACCCCAGTTAAACTTGCCAAAATATACCATTCGTCTGATAATAAATGTTGGAAATGTAAAGAAAACGAAGGAACATTCTTTCACCTCTGGTGGACATGCCCTAAGGTGAAGGTCTTCTGGGAAATGATATATAATGAGTTGAAAAAGGTATTTAAGTATACCTTCACTAAGAAACCAGAGGCCTTCCTTCTGGGTATTGTCGGCCAGAAGGTGTTAAAGAAGGACCGAACATTTTTTATGTATGCAACAACGGCAGCAAGGATACTCATCGCAAAAAACTGGAAAACTCAAGATCTACCCACACTGGAAGAGTGGCAGATGCAACTGATGGACTATATGCAACTGGCCGAGATGACTGGCAGAATCCGTGACCTGGGAGAAGAGAAGACGGAGGAAGACTGGGAGAAATTCAAGAAGTATCTACAAAAACATTGTAATTTGGTTGAATGCTAAGAAGGATGCTAGATTATAAAAAACTGGCCACCACTAAATTAGATTTGAAATTTGATGATAAGTGAGACTAAAGAAAATATAAAATTTTTTGGAAAGAAGTGCTAGATTATATTTGAATGAGTGGACATGAGATTGTAAACAAGTTGATAATTTGTTTGGAAAAAACTTTTAACGATGTAAATGGGAGCGGGAGACGTGAGGGAGCCCAAAGAAGTGATGAAATTATGTCTGTGATAGAAGTAAGACTGTTTATTATTTGTGCATTTATATTTAAAAACTTTAATAAATATTTAAAAAAAAAAAAAAATAGAGCCCGTATGTCCCTGAAAACCTGTTACTGGAGAAGCACAAGTGGGGCGTGTGCTGTTACGTTCATGATCTGCTTGTGACCTTCTGATAGGCATATGGTTGGCCACTGTGAGAACAAGATGCTGAACTAGATGGGCCTTTGGCCTTATCTAGCAGGACTTTTATCTGCAGTGACATTGTCGTAATTTACCTAGATGGCAGGTTGCAAACTTGTTTCTAGCCAAGGTTGTTAAATGTGGCTTAGTAATGACTATGGACTACCAGTGCAGATGTAATGTTAACCATAGTAAACTTCAAAACGGAAAGGAAGGTCAGTTTGACTGCTGTGTACTAGCGAAGGATAGAGGAGGAGAAATACATGGGTCTGTGAAGCACTTCTGTTGTTCACAGCTAGATCAAGTATGATTTGTCTGTTCTGAGCCAGAGAATCCCAATTCATGGTGGTAATTCTATGCACAAATATTTACTTCCTTGTTTTGTTTTTCTAAGAATGAGGAGCGTATATGTGTTTGAGGTGTTATCATCCTTAGGGCCATTCCTTTTGTGCCTGACACAAGGTGGGAGCTTCAGAGCAGTGAGACTTTGTGTGCTTGGCTCCTTGGTCTATGATGCTTTAAGAAATCCTGAATGCCAGCCAGTTAACCCAGTGCTGCTTTGCCCAGGGAGGAGGTAGCAAGGATGAACTATGCCGGAAATCTCAAAGCAGAATCAGGTCTGGAGCAATGTCCTGCTGTTCATTTAGCTTTTAGCCTGCTGTTTTTTGTGTGTTTTTGCTTTTTGTTTTAATCCTCTTCTTTTGCAGTGAAAACGTCCCTTCTCAAGATTTCAAAATCTTCCGAACTGCTCTAGTTTTATCTGCTGGTTGTTTTCAGTATATAGCTTGTTTTAATTGTGTAAACTTTCCTGGATTCAAATTCAGTGAAAGGTAGTATATAAATAAATATGCATCCCATTTAATAAGATTTACAGAGTGCCTTCTCCTAGTTGGATCCATGGTTATAACTGTGGTAAATTATATGGCTGGTTTGCTTTTTTCATAATTAGTGGTGTCTTTTGTGTTTTCACCTCCATGCTTAATATGTACCATCTCACCTATGAGCCACAAAAACAGAATATTGCCCCAAAACCCAAGAGGGGATTGTTTTGGTGCAAGTGCATGGCTGAATGGAGAAGCAGTAGTGGGGAGTCGCAAAACTACACAGGTATCTTGCATGAGATGTGGAGGAGGTTTATTTGAGTTCCAGGCACCTGTGGAGATGTGCACATGAGGGCTTGGAGGCTATAGGTTGCAAATTATTTAAGATGCAGAAAAGAAAGTAAAAAGGTACAGGGACCCCTGACCATTAGGTCCAGTCGTGGCCAACTCTGGGGTTGCAGTGCACATCTCGCTTTATTGGCCGAAGGAGCCAGTGTACAGCTTCCGGGTCATGTGGCCAGCATGACTAAGCCGCTTCTGGCGAACCAGAGCAGCCATTTACCTTCCCACCAGAGCAGTACCTATTTATCTACTTGCACTTTGATGTGCTTTTGGAACTGCTAGGTTGGCAGGAGCTGGGACCGAGCAAGGGGAGCTCACCCCGTTGTGGGGATTCGAACCGCCAACCTTCTGATTGGCAAGTCCTAGGCTCTGTGGTTGAACCCACAGCACCACCCGCGTCCCAGAAAAGAAAGTAGGCAGTGCTTAAAAGCATACTATGGTACTAGGAATGTAGGTACGCTCAGTGGCGTAGCGTGGGGGGTGCAGGGGGGGCCGGCCGCACCGGGCGCAACATCTGGGGGTTAGGGTTAGGGGGTGCAAATCCACGGGTTAGGGGGCGCAAATCCACGGGTTAGGAGGCGCAAATTACTTGCCTTGCCCTGGGTGCTGACAACCCACGCTACGCCACTGGGTACGCTGAGAATCTGATGGAATGAGTGGAAGGCAGTCATGTTAACTGCTAAAAAATAACCAAAGAGACTAGCCTTGACTATTAGCTGGGTCAGCCAGCCTTTACTGCAGGAAAGTCTAGCTTACAGCTGAGTCCTTGGTACAGTGGTACCTTGGGTTAAGAACTTAATTCATTCTGGAGATCCGTTCTTAACCCGAAACTGTTCTTAACCTGAGGTACCACTTTAGCTAATGCGGCCACCCGCTGCCGCCATGCTGCTGTCGTGCGATTTCTGTTCTCATCCTGAAGCAAAGTTCTTAACCCAATGTACTATTTCTGTGTTAGTGGAGTCTGTAACCTGAAGCGTCTGTAACCTGAAGTGTCTGTAACCCAAGGTACCACTGTACTAATATCCACTCTCTCTCTGATATCAATTGTTAAATGGATACACTTACAAGTTCCAAACCCAAGTGTGTTGTCTTCCATTGCAGGCAATGAGGGTTCTTGGATTGTTGGTACTTCCTGCCTGCAGTCTCAAATATCACTGACCTTGGAGTACAAGGTTGGATGCTGGATCTCGTCTTCTGAGGAGTTCTGGAATATGTTGCCCTTGAATCCTGTTGTAGTTAGGATTAGAGATCTGCCCTTGTGTAACAGGAGACAAATGCTGCAGCTGCTACTTCTTTGGAGATAAGGTCCAGTGAAAGGGCACCAGCTGTGTCCTTGTGCCATGGTCAGAACTCTTACTCAGTATCCCATAAGCACCTATGTGTGCACTCTGAAAACTGGAAGCAAGCTTATACACTGACAAATTTGCAGTCAGCCATGAATGATAAAATAAAATCCAAATAGCAACAGTAGCATATACTTATTAGAATATGCAAAAATGATCTCTGGTTACAGTGTGGCATGCTGGGGTTGAGGAGCAATAGCTAATTTCCCCCTTTGAAACTACAAATGCTAGCTGTTACTTGGATTTGCCTCTAGTGTTAATTGCAGCACATTGGTCCCTTTTAAGTAGCCATTGCTTCTTTGCCTCAGCATACCATGCTGCAACCTGAGATCTTTTTGCACTAGGCATAATCTAACTTAATTAAGTCTGCAAACACCTCCTCCATTCCATTTTAAGACTCTTACAAGCTGCAGACTAGGGCTTTTCATCATATCCAGCAATTTACTACTTAGCTCACTCATTTTTCTTCTTCTTTTGTATAACATTCAGTCTGAAGAAGCATTCTGTTGAACTTGAAAGCTTGCTTGCTGCTTTGGCACTATTTAGCTGGTCCCAATGAAAGGATTATTTTACTCTGGATTTTTGAGACTTGGGATAGGTAACATTTTAGTGTGTCAGCTGGTTGCTTAATAGCTGCATTTTTCATTAAACTGGTTGCTAATCTTGGTGCTTGCTAGGCATAGAAGTTCTAGCAAGTACCTGGATGGGAGACTGCCTTGAAGCTATAGCAACGGATCCTGGGTAAGAATCTGAGTTTTAAAGCAGATCATGAAGGCTCATCAAGATTAGCCGCTAGGGGTGGCACATCTCATTTTACCGCTTTGCCACCGTGCCAAAGCCTCCCCTACCTGTGTTGTGTGGTGGTACTAGCGAAGCAACAACAATGGGTTTGGGCAAGATTTTGTGAGATCTCTTGTAGTGCATGACATCTCACGAAATTTTGGTGTGATCTGACGAGATCTTGCCAGAAACCGCACCGCCTCATGGTCTTCCACAGCTTGAGACAGCTGCCACAGCCTGCCTTTTGAGTGAATCAGCCCTGTTTGTCATCAGCTTGGAGATACATGACAAGTTGTAATTAAATCTATCTCTTTAGTGATGCCTTAATCTGAAAGTTTTAAGCATTTAATGAAGCAATATGATAAAAGGTATTTTATTCTGTAGTATTCTATAGTATTAACGCAACACATCTATACAGACATTGATCTCTTGTCCCCATATCTCATGAGAGCTTGGGATTGTAGTGGATAGCTCAATGAAGGTGTCAACCCATTGTGTAGCATCTTTGAAAAAGGCAAATTCTATGCTAGGAATCAGTAGGAAAGGAATTGAAAATAAAAGTGTCAATATCATAACGTTGTCATGCAAAGTTATAGTGCAACATTTGGAATACTGTCTGTAGTTCTGGTTGCCTCACCGCAAAAAAGTCCTTGTAGAGTTTGGAAAAGGTCCAGAAAAGGGCAGCCAAAATGATGAATGGGATGGAGCAATTCCCTATGAGGAAAAGTTGCAGCATTTGGGACTTTTCAGTTTAGAGAAAGGCTGAGTTAGATGTGACATGATAGAAGTTTACAAAATTATACATGGCATGGAGAAAGTGGATGGAGGAAAGTTTTTTCTCCCTACTCTCATAACACTAAAACTGGTGGATATCCAATGGATGGTTTTATTTGATGCATCTCCTTAGCATTCCAGCAAACCACAGATTACTATTGGCATATTGTTGAAAAATGGTAAATTAGTTAATGGCCACTAGCAAATGAGAACGACATAAATGCTTCATAATAAAGCAGTTACCAGGGCCTGAGGAGCTGCACCCAAAGGCATTTTGTAATCTCAGTGCCTCTGTCTACAGTCTTTGGCAATTCCTGGAGAACAGTGAGGTCTTTGCATACTGAAGGTGGGCAAATGTTGTCCCCATCTTCAGAAGGAGGAAAAAAGAAGACCCCAGTAACTACCAACCAATGAGCCATCCAATGTCAGGAGGGGATGCTAATCAAATTTGCAGATTACACCAAATTGGGAAGGGTAGCCAATGCTGCAGGAAGCAGAACTGGGATTCAAGATATACCTGAACAGATTAGAGAACTGGGCCAAAACTAACAAAATGAATTTCAATAGGGACAAATGAAGGTTCTACACATAGGCAGGAAGAGCCAGCTGCACAGATGGGGGACACTGGATTGCCAGTAGTACATGTGAAAATGATCCAGGTGTCTTAGTAGACCTTAAGCTTAACATGAATCTACAGTGTGATGCAGCAGCAAAAACCCCCTAATCCTTTTGTAGGCTGCATCAACAGACGTATAGTGTCCTGATCAAAGGAAATAGTAGTCCCAATCTAGACTGCCCTAGTCAGACCGCACCTGGAATACTGTGTCCAGTTCTGAGGACCACAGTTTAAGGTAAGGTTACCAGATTTTTTTCAATGAATCCGGGGACACTTTTCAACTTCCTACTAAATAGATGGATTTTGTCAGGGGACTGATTTGTAAATCTGGGGACTGTCCCTGGGAAATGGGGACATCTGGTAACCTTAGTTAAAGGAGGATATTGACAAGCTGGAACGTGTGCAGAGGAGGGCAACCATGATGATCAAGCGTCTGGAAACAAGGTCTTATGAGGAAGGGTTGAGGGAATTGAGTATGTTTAACCTGCTGAAGAGGAGACAGAGGAAATATGCTGCCATCTTCAAATATCTAAAGGACTGTAACATGGAGGATGGAGCAAGCTTGTTTTCTCCTGTTCCGGAGGCTAGAACCCGAATGAATGGCTTCAGGTGACAAGAAAGAAGATTCCAACTAAATATCAAAAGAATTTTCTGACCATAAGAGCTTCTTGACTCCCACAAGATGTGGTGGAGTCTCCTTCGTTGGAGGTTTTTAAGCAGAGGTTGGATGGCCATCTGTCATGGCTACTTTAGTTGAGATTCTTGCATTGCAGGGGGTTGGACTAGATGACCCCTGGGTCCCTTCCAACTGTGCAATTATATGATTCTATGCTTAAGCATTTCATTATTTGGTGGGCATGCCCTTTTTAAAAAAATAAATAAATCTGAAATAGGCATGCTGAAACATATTTTTTTTAAAAATTCTAGTTGCTGTATTTAACTAGAAAGGGACAGAACTGGAAAGGGAAAGGAAATAACAAGGGCCAACAACAGTACAGTTATGCTAAAAAGAGATGTCTGAATTCTACTAAGATTGCAAATTCTGTCATGGTAGGTATATGCATATATGTATGTGTATTTTTAAAAGAAACCTATGAAGAAATGACTGAAAAAAGGGGAACCTGAAGCAATGGGAAAATGGCCAAGGTGTAGCAGCTAATTCTTAACCTAGCTTTGTAGGTCTTACCATTCCTTATCCTGCTCATCATTCTGTGAATCCCTGAGGTTGTACAAACTGGCCTAACATCACTCAGCTTCAGTTTTATATCCTCTTTTAATAATGTTGAATTGATTCTGCCCAACTTTGATTCAGACAACCTGCTTGTCTTGGGAAAAAAGTGCTCTATTTAATCAGTGGCTCTGTCTCCAGCATAGTTCCCACTGTGCAAGAGTAGAGCCAAGGAGTAGTGCAGTGGCCTGTCACTTCTGTTTGAATAGGCAATGTAGAGCTGTTCAGCCGAAGAGACAGGAGTTGGAACTGCTTGTTAGGACACATGATCAAAAGCCACTCTCTGCTTTCTGCCAATCAAACCTCATGTCGCCTTGTGGGGCAGACATTAAATAGATTTTTTTTTTTCTGCTGTACGCTGTGGGCACTTTGCCAGTTTGACATGTGAACTGTTACAAAAGGTATCAGAGTTTCCACTGCTTGCTGACTGCTTTTAAACATTACCAAGCCGGCTGTTGCCCAAAGTAGAATATGTTTAAATAATGCATTATGATAAATTTCCATTAGTATTATTCGGCTTCCTTCATGCTTTGAGGACTTCGTAGATGTTTTTGGATGCCAAACCAAAATTTGGTTTCCTGAAGGAGAATTAAAAAAAAAATCCCCCCAAAAAACCCAAACAGTTGAACAACTGTATGACAAATAGATTTGAACAAGATGGTTTTTGTCTGAGTTATGGTGAGTTGTCTCTTTTCAATGTGTGTGTTTCTTCTTCTTTGTCTAAAAAAAAAAAAATAGCTTTCATATTTTCTCTTTTAACATACATTTACTAATTTTCCTTGCTGAGTTTGCAGCAGTGTTTTTTTTTTATAATAAAAATATGTTTGCATTCAGGGATATTAAAAGGGTACATGTTTTATAATTTCATTTATTATGCTGATTGGACAAGTGGTCCACACTACATATCTTTTTGTAAATACTGGTAGCTGTTCTTTTATGGCATTCTTTCCGCCCTTGCCATTCCCCCCCCCCACTCCTTGCCTGTTACTGCTACCCTTCTTTGCTACCTCAGCTCTTGTGCCCATGGCAACAAAATCAGTGGAGATTTTTTTTTTTTTTAATAGAAGCTGCCAAAGGCACTGAGTTTGTCAATCTTTAGAAATCTCCTAAACCCAAGTAATTACTTCTAAGGGACTATCTCGATCTGAATTCTTGCCAATAACTCTGTGATTTTTCCTGGTCTAATGATCATTTATAAAGGAGCAAAGTTGTGTGTGTGTGTGTGTGTGTGTGTGTGTGTGCGCACACACACACCAAAAACGTGCCACAGCAATCTAGACAAACTCATTTAAACAGTGAACTAACCGTAAACAGCTGCTCCCTCAATAAGCCATTCTTTATAATACCCTTATTACCTTCTAGTGTCTCAAATTCTGATTAGTCAACAGTGCTGATTACTGTATGGCATTCCATTGCCTGCCTTCCTTGGGCTCAGCTGCTCGATGTGATTACAACACAACTTATGTATTGTTCCCCCCCCCCCTCCAAGTTTCTCTTCAGGCTATATGTCTTAAAGAGCTCCAAGGAGACCGAGAAGTTTTATTTTCAGTTAGGGGACTAGACTGTTGTGATGCTTACCAAATAGAGATGTAAACATTGGAGCAAGATTCCCCCCCCCCCCCGCTTCTGCTTCTACAACTTTGTGGCAAGAGAAGAAAGCTGTTTGATATCCGCAACGAATATGGCCTGTAAATATGCGGAGGTTACTCAGATGTTTGCAGGGCAATGGCGATCATTAGTATAACTACCAGCATATTAACTGGGGGGAAAGATGGAGGAATTTGAGAAAGGCAATCAGTGGTGACCAAACTTGGCTTCCATGGCAGTCAGGAGGATTTTACCAGTGGCTTCAAAGAAAGTATTGTTAGGTTCAAGGTGAGCACTTTAAAGTATTTTACACTTCAATATTCTGTGTGTTTCTGCATTACACATTACATATTGGAAGTACAATGTTTTGTGGTTTTTTTTTTAAAAAAAACTTTGGTTGTATTGTGGGCCACCCCAGTGGTTTGCATGTTCTTAATGGGCCATATTATGGGGCTGTTTTACGATTTTTATTTTAGAGGTCTGTTTGAAATGCCTTTGGACTAAAACACAAGTCCTTTTGCACTCTGGAGCAACTGAATTGAAATCTAAGAGGAAGGAGAAATGCAGTTGTATAGTAGCAGGGGATTGCTAGAATTGTGCCTTCTCTGTGCTGTTGAAATATAAATGTCAATTTATCTGAGGACCAGAACTGTTATACTACTAACATCTTCTGTAACTTATTAAACGACTTAAAAGGTTTTCACATTATCACAGAATAGGACTGTGGTGAGGCAAAAATAACTTTAAATAACTTGGTGATATTTAAAGTGTGTTTAACTCCACAGCACCTCATCATGCAACCCTCTCCAGAATGTATCCGTAGAATGTATGAAAATCTGATGCACTGGAATTGCAGTCGCATTAATGTCCTTAAATCTGTGCTTTAGAGTGTATTCTGAAAATAGCAAATCTCTCTCTTTTGTAAATTAAAATTGGTGTGAATGAAAACAGATGTTGACATGCTTTACTTTTATCTACAGGGATCTCAGCTGAAAGGGGGAGGAAGGGCATCAAGGTTAGATAATAGCAAATAAGGCCGAGAACAAGATAGCTTGCTCCAAGAAGTGCACTGACTTTTGCATATAATTATAAAAAGAGGGGCTGGAATACAATTAGCAGCTTTTTATTGGAAAGTCTTGTCAGTTTACTTGATAAATTTACCATTGGAAAGACACCACAAGGGCCCCATATGAGAAGACGGGGAATCGTCTCAATATTTTTTTACTAAAATATATTGATAATAGAGCTGTATTCCTAAGAAGATGTATGAGAGAAGATGAGTTTTCTCCAAGAGATACTCAGTAACATCCCAGTGTATAAGACCTATGGGAGTTCGAACAGAGTATCATGCTTGCCAATCCTTAGCATTATTTCAGCATGATATCTTTACAGCTTGTCAAAACTCCATTATTGTTATATCGTCCTTAAAAAAATCACCCTGTTACAGTACCATTCTATTTTACATCCTTTGTAAAGAAAAGGCCAATGAAGTGTTTAATGGTTTAGAATGTACAACTTGTGAAATAGCTTCCATGGCCAATTTAAATAAGTCTTGTTGAAGTTTTTCTTTAGTTTTTTTTAAAAAAGAAACAGAAATAATTTATTTATAAGATCGTTAATAGATTTCCTCTATTCATTTTACATCTTAGATTACCTTATAATTTTCCTTAATCTGCATGAACAATAATGATCAATTTTGTCAGTATTATTCACACCTTTTATTAATTTAACATAGATGAATAAATGTGAATGTTGTGAAGAGTTGATTGGGAAAAGATTTTAAATTTGACAGTTAGATTACAGGTTACCTAAGGAAAAATGGCTCTTTCTGTAGCTACCTAGTAATTTAATTCTTGTTTGAAATTATTATAATTTATTACAGTGTGTGGTTCTTAATGAATGTCTACTATTAAATGAAAAAGGAGAAATTGAAATTATGAAATCCTTAACTAATATCTTAAAAATCCTTCAAACAATTAAATGGATATTAATGTCATGCCACATTCTTTCCACTTTCTCCATTGAGAAATAAAACCTTGTATAATATTGTTAGCTCTGCATCCAAATCCTGTTTAAACAGCTAAATATTCTGTGTGGGGGAAAAGAACAAAATGCTAAATAGGAAAAACATATTGACATCCCATATTAACTTCTGTGGCGCGCTGGATCAGAGAACATAGAATTGCTCTTACAGAAAACAGTAGAAAGTTCCAGTAGATAGTTAATGATTGTTTTGTGATTTCACAGCCCTGTTCATAGAAGAAGAAACACCTTGGAAAGGGGCTTGCTGTAACTTAGTATATTATATGTGTAGCTGGTTTAGTCTTGGTCTATTTGCATATTTATTTAGCATGCTTTTTATACCTCACTTCATCTCATAGGATCACAGGACAGTTTAGAAAATAGAACTTAATCCAGCCAACTTTAAACAGACTAAGGACTTTTTGATACATCCCATTGAAACTAGTGGGATGTAAAATATGCTTAAATTTGTTTGGATTGTGTTCTAGAAGGACAACAATTTTGCAGAAAGAGAATTCTGGAAAGTATGATGTATTTGGAGAGAATAGGCAAATGCACAATATAGACTCGATATAACATTTCATTCTTACTGTTTTACATATCAGTATAAGTGGATTACTTTGGGGGGCATCCAGCAATCACTGATGGCAATCACACATTAGACAAAGTGATATTTCCAGATGATCATGAAGGACAGAGTAGGATAAAAATGCACAGTAACTTTTGTTACTGCAAATCTAAATAGGGTTGCTAAAATATATTCAAAGGGCTAAAGTCGGTTTTCTGTTAAGACATGGGATGAACTTTTGTAACAAAATTAAGCATCTGAACTTTGTATTTTTGGGGTTGCTTCTGTCCCAAATATAGCATCCCTCTCTCTCTCTCTCCCCCTCTCCCTCTCTCTCTCTCTCTCTCTCTCTGTGCAAACAGTTAGATCAGGCTGTTATCTCTGAAATGGTGATGTAAACAACAACAAAAACAATCAAATTTTGACACATTATAGTGAATTCTGCTTAATAATTCATTTTCCACAGAAGTAAACCATATTGAATTCAGTAGAGTTTACTTCTGGATTTGGGTATAGGACTGCAACCTTAGCTTGATTGTTTACAAATTAATCAGGATTATCTATATGTTTGATGCTATACTCAAGCTATATTCATGACATAAGCAGGATAGAAATATAGAACAGACCTGATACAGAAAAGACAAAGATATCTCTTTACTTTTCTGTACTTGTTTGCTGCTGCTACTTCTCAACCAACTACTTTTTTTCCACTTTGAAGACTGAAGCTGGTCACACCTTGAAAGCCCGGTCTAATCATGTTGCACTTTATGAACCTTTTAAAATCTGAATAACTAAAATGTCACTTCCGCATGCCTGTTGCTACTTTGAATTAATGGTGACAGATGGATTCTCTGTTGGGTATTTAATCTGGAGATACCAGTACACGCTTGCATCCTTCCAAAGGTATATCTTTTCCACATGGTCAAAATGTGTTGGGTCACAGTTCACTGCAGGGTCCTTGATGAACTGCCAAAAAAAGAAAAGGGGGATAAAAAGGTTGCAGACAGTGCTTTGATTATGACTTTTATGGACCATCCATATAACTGATCAGAAATCACACACACACACACACACACACACACACACACACACACACATTTTATGAACCGAAGAGACCACCTCTTCAAACATGACCCAGAGTTTGATCATTGGTTTATGATTCTGAACTTCACGGCAAATATTGCTCAGTGCTTTTGCCAGACATTTCATTGTGCAAAATTATAGCAGCCTGCATTTCTGAATACACACATACCAAAGAGTAAGTCTTATTGAACTAAGAGAGAGTTACTACTTAATAGACATCATTCATAGGATTGTTTACTTAGTGTCTTATCCTTTATTTTTAAAAACCTTATTGTCTTCAAGCTCATGAAGGTTGGAAGCCAGGTTTCTATTTTATTACACTATTCATCCAATAAAGCTAGGCTGCTGCTAAATAATATTTTCCCTTTGAATATTAAATGAATAGGTTTTTGTGTTACATTTCTGGGCTTCTCATTTGTATCAGATAAATATGTTGCAGGTCAGGTACTGCTCTTCTTGCTTATTGTTTAAAGAAATGAAAGGCTTATTTTAAAATGGTATAGATTACAAAAAAAGTTAAATTACGCTTCAGTGAAAAAAATCATTTGTCTTGCATAGTCATAGTTATCAGCAGTGCTTTTTTTCTGGGGGCACGCAGGGGTACACATACCCCTAAACATTTTGTGAATCTTTGTACTTTTGTCCATTTACTGTATTTCTTTTCCCTGATTTGAACTATAAAATTGTGATTTTCTTGAGTCAAAATGAGAGTACCTATAAACATTTTTTTAAAATCACTGGTTATCAGTGACATATTTATGGACTCTGATTGTTTTCTAAACTGGGAAGCCAGCACAGGACGCCTGGGCCTTACATAAATAGGCCCTGAATTAGCATGTGGCATGAATAGCATGTTTAAACAATTAAAAATTGCAGTTGTCTTAATGCAATTTGTTAGCTTTATTAATACTAATTTGCTGTTGCTTTTTGTTCGATGGGGCATTGTACCCAAGTATCTGCAGTGGATGAAAGCCATGCTGTAGTATTTGCAATAGTGGGAGTTGCTTGTTCCTTCCTTAATCAGTCACAGAGTTCTTTAGGAAAACTTTAATTTGCTCTTTGGTTATTAGCTGTACTTAGAAATGACCTTGTGGGGTATGGAAGCATGGCACAGTGGCACTTTCCAGCTGTACACATGGTATCCGTCGGGGTACAATCATGCTCAGTCCCAGCACCGCAGGCTTGGACATATGTTGAGTTTTATTTCTTTCTTCTGACATTAATCCTATTCACCAGCTGTTCTGCAAGCTGCTATTCTTCAGCTTGGAGATTACATTTTTGGGGATACCAACAAAGGTCTTACTTGACCAGCGCTCTCACACCACTTACTTGAGAAATATTTGGATTTTAGGATTAGTAAGTCTTTTTTTCTGCCTATGTTCTTTGTCGTCTTTGGAGAGCTGAGATTTTAACTTAATTTATCATCACTTTTAATTCACTGCCGGAAAGCCCTTAAGGGAGCCACTATTTTCACAGTACTTTTCTATTAAAAAACAGCATTTAGATGTAGAAAAATATAATTCACATTTCATACATTTCAACCTAAAGAACACAAATAATGGCATTGTCCTGATAATATTCCAATTTGTGAAAAACACACATAGGTTTCTCCCCATTTTTCAGTATGTTATGTTTCATTGTCTAATCTATCACTAATCAAGTTTCACTGACTATGAAGTACGTTACACTCATAAAATACACCAATAAGCAGTATGGATTTCTCACTTCATATTCCAGATGATCTGCCCATAAGCAGGATGTTAAACATCTGTAGTTTAAGCCTTTTGGGACTAACAGGTGCATTAATGTTGGAAAGAAATGTGGCCTGAACAATAAGGTTACAGACCATGCATTATATAGAAGCAAAAGCAGCCTGATTTAATGAAGCAGAGTTCACATAGTGTTACATAACAATGGGATTTAAACTTGTTTCTTTTGTATAAATATATTTTAATTGTATTCCTGGATGCAGTTTTGTTTTAAAAAAAAAACCATTTTCACTGTTCTTAAGTGCAGGTCCTGTTTCAGTATTGAATCAAAGCAAGACTCACATAATTCCTGGCTTCATGTCTGGTTTAAGTGGAATCTGAATAGTCAGAATATGCACTGAGAATGGAGAATTTGCTCATTTGTTACGATTATGAGAATGTGAACCCTAACCCCATCTGCACCAAGTAACACCCATCTATCTTACTGCCTTGGTTCCTTGTTGCTTCTTTCACAGAATCTGTAGCTAAAGTCAATTCTCTTTGTATTGAAATGCTAATCTGCAATTGTCATATAGGTTTGCCATGTACTTTAGAGTCCATATCCAAGAAAATAAGTAGTGAGAAGGGGAGAGCAGGACAGAATAACATTTTTGAGAGCAATATTCCTAGAGAGATACACCAGTAGTGAATCCTTCTGTACTATATATGGCCATTCTATTTATAGCAATATTCATATTTTTATTGGTGGCCAAAGCGCTGCTTATAGGAAAACCTACAGGTGACTAATAGGAGTTGCTCACTAAGTGGAATAATGAATAGTATTAGGTGTCAATTAAATCAAGCTTCCCCGAGGTGCAGGTGCTCCACAATGTACTGACACATTTCAAGTAGCAGCACCACTTCACCCATGCATATGAACAAGCACATTTGCATATTAAAAAGCTGAAAATTATTTAACTGAAGCAAAAGTCTTTTAGAGATGATGGAGGTTATTAAAACTGTTGACAAGAAAGAAGGTAATTGCCTGAAAATGAGAGATGACATTCTGCTATACACAGGGAACGTTGTTTTTGTTGTATTGTGCAGCAGTGCCTGGGTGTATAACCTATTACGTTGAGATTGCTCCTATGCAATTAGACCCTTTTTGTCCTCACTTCAATAAGGCTATGATTATGAAGGATTGAAGAACACTTGGCATATTGAATGTCTGTTGTTTTTATAACTTCGTCAGAAATGACAAAACACGTTTTGTGTCCTGTTTTTTCTTTGTAGGCTTATTGATTCTGTGATTATAATATTCATAAAAGACAATGTGTTCATGGTTGAACACTCTGTCATTTATACAGGTTTTATTCCCTCCACCTCTCTTTTTCACCACAGTACTTGTTTGAATGCCAAGGTGCTAGTCATAGAGGCAGGGTGTGTGTGTGTGTGTGTGTGTGTGAGAGAGAGAGAGAGAGAGAGAGAGAAAAGCATTTAAAAATGAACTGGTGAGAAGTTTGTCAGTAACAATTCCAAATATTTCTATCTGAAATGAGTACAAAAATATTCAGAAAATGAGATCAGAACAATCCAGCCGCATCGAGCTAATTTTTACTTTTTATCTCAGAGCAGCAATTACAATGCAGTACGTCTCCTTTGTCCTCTGGATCTCCATACGAATGCTCAGTTCATTTCGGGGGTTGTGTCTTAGTAGGACTACAACACAGAGTTTTTACGCTTAACAGAAGGGAAAGCTTTTCTGTTTAAATTGTTTCCCATTTGAAAATAAATAAACCAATAGAATTCAATTTTAGGGGGCTTTTAACAAAGGAAAAACTCACTGAATTATATTATTTGGGTCTAGATTCAAGGGGTCGTTTGGGACAATGCAATGGGATGCCTGAAAACCTCTCTTTGAGTGCTATGCCAACCAACAGATCTCTCCTGAAACATGAATGTCCTTTGGGAATGGTCTCTGGCACTATACTAGGAACTCCAATAAGGAAAAAGAAGTCTAGTGGAAAATTCAAGGGGATCTTTGGATCTGGGTCCAAGTGTGCTAATCCTCAAATGGCTACAAGATGTCAGAATTGTTCATGGTAGAAGAGAAGGTGAGTTCACGAATCAATTGACATAAGTTGTTGTTCTTTTTAATAGATATTGGAAATCTCAAGTAAAGTATCAGAGGAATATTAAATGTCTCAGGATAGCCTTGGGTATCATCATCATCATCTTTGGGTTGGATCCAAAGGTTCCTTTGTTCCAAAGGAAGGACTTGCTTCCTTTTCGTCCCACTTATCTACCTAGTAGTTAATCATGAGTATTCCATCAAGATATAATCTGGAGAGATGCTGTTAGGTGTTAAACTGGATGGTTTCTGCTGCTAAAGTACTGAGCACGCATTTATGGTGAGTGCTTATGTCGATAGGCTCGCTTCACATATTCTGTGTCACTAACATATTGCAAGACTGGGAGACTGGGATTTGCTTCTCTTTTATTTGTACTAATTCATCTAACAAAATCACTTATTCCTTACGTTATAAACTGCAGTGCTGTTTAGCTAGCTTGTGGATTTGGGTATCATATAATTGCAGAGTTGGAAAAGGACCACAAGGGTCATCTAGTCCAACCCCCTGTAATTCAGGAATCTTTTGCCAAACGGAGGGCTCAAACCCACAACCCTGAGATTAAAAGCCTCATGCTCTCCCAACAGAGGTGTCCACTTGGGTGGCAAGTGATATATGCAACTTGCTCCAGATTTTAGTGAAACAACATTCCATACAAAATCTAACACCAGTGCCTTGTGGAGTGCTAGAATTGGAACTACCTTTACGGTTCAACGATATGATGCATTGCACGTGTAAGTAGGTCCAGGGCCAAAGAAATAGCACCAAACATTTTTGGTCTGAGTACTGTTGCTGCAGTTTAAAGGCTCTTCTAGATTTTAAGTTTTGACAGTGATAATGAACCCCAATTCATTTTGTAAGTTTGCCCCTGGTTCTCCCCCCCCCCCTTATACTTTCATGTCAAAGCATTTGGTTTGTGTAGTATAGCAGAGCCTTCAGCAAATTCTTAGCTAATCTAAGGATGTGATATGAATTGCATTCATGCAGTTAATGTGAACATTTTTGTTAAGCAACTCTGGGAAAGCTTGATAAGCCTTGGGACCATGAGATGAGGAGGGAAGTTTAACCCCCTTTCCATGGTCCCAGCAAAAAAAAAGAAAAAAAGAAAAAGAAAAAGAAAGCCACCCTCCAAAAGGGTGAATTTTAAGGGAAGCCTCTATTGGATAAATATCTATTGTTCTCCATGAATTTGTCTAATTCCCTTTTAAAGGAGCCTAACCAGGGGCCACACCACATCTCGTGGCAGTGAAGTCTCTAAATTATGCTTTGTGTGAAGTAGTCTTTTCTCTTCTCTCTCCTGAACTACTGCTGCCCATCAGTTGTCATGTGGGATCCTATGTTTTAGTGATGCAGAGACAAACAAATAAAAGAGAAGTAAGAATTGCAGTTTTATGATGTGTTCAGATGTTCTAGGCCCTTCACACCTAGTGTAAAGGTGATAAAATAATAACCTGTGAATTGCAGCTTAGTATACACTGAAAATTAGTAATTTGTGTTGGTGAAAACATACTTTCTGTATTGAGAAGGCTGAGTCTTCCCCTTACCCAGTTAATCTTTGAATTACACAGTACCACATTAGATCGATGCGAAAAGTTCTCAGGGTTTCCTTTCAGCAGTTTCTGAGAACTTTGGATGAAGGACACATTTTTGGCTCTTTAACCTCAAATTGTGCCTATTAATATTCACAGTCTGAGAGCCAACAAAATTTTAAAAATGAAGGAGTGGGGGAGGAAGGAATTAAGACTGTTATCCTGCACACAGCTGCTGTTGCTTGTTGTTACAATGGGGGTTCCACATGCATGCCACAGGGAGTGAGATTGGGAGAAGGATAGGATTTGTCTGAGAGAGTTGGTTCAAATTTGAGATGAACATCCACTCTGAGGAGGATATCTATAGCTGGAGGAAGGAGCCTCATAGCTTAGAACTTGTGGGAATACAGACTACCTGGGTCTCAGTGTAGCCAGGAGGGGAGAGTGCTTCTAGGTAAAGAAGACTTCCAAACCAGTAACAAGGGGTGAGGTGATCCCTAGGGTCTGTTATACTAACTGGAATACCTCAGGAGTGGGATTGTTAAGAGAGGGGGTAATTGACGGAAAGTGCCCCTCACTCACTCAATAGCTAAATTGTGATGGAAGCTGTGCTGTGTTAAAAGCATTTAACTGTACTAAGAAAAGGAACAAGAGTGAAGTTTAAGAAAAGCTGTGCATTCATTATTGTGTTTCAGCCTGAGACATCTTTATATTTAGTTTAAGCAATAAGTTAACTTCTACCCGACAGAACACATTTCCTGACCCAACTTTGTTTCCCCAATCTTTTCTTGTTTGATCAACTCCTGCCTGAGACTTGAAGTCACTGAGTTTTCCCTCACACAAGACCCCCACAAGATAGCCTGTGGTAAATTGAAGACATTCGTGTAAATAGCGTACCATAAGGTGTGGGTGCCAAATTTAATTGGGGGTTAGCGATGGGTCCGCTACAGCCTCTCTCACAACTCAAGATCATCCAGTGAAACTGACTGTTTGCAGTTTAAGGACAGACAAAGAAATTTCACTCAGTGCCTTGTTAAACTCTGAAACTCTCTCCCAAAAGAGGCAGTGAAAGCCACCAACATGAATGACTTTAAGAAGGGATTAGCCAAATTAATGGAGAGTAGAGCTATCAATGGCTACTAACCATGATGGTTATGTTCTACCCCCACTGTCAGAGGCAGCATGCTTGTGAAAACCAGTAGCTATAAACTGCAGGACAGGAGAGTGCTGTTGTACTCAGATCCTGCTTGCACACTTCCCATAGGCATCTGGTTGGCCACTGCTTGAACAGGATGCTTGTCCAGATGGACTATTGCCTGATCAAATTGGCTATCCTTATTTTCTTATGTGTATTATTGTAGAATGCTTATTTTCTTTGAACTGCTTTGAGCACAAATGTAATTTTGGGAAATGTGACATATACCAAATGAATTTGCTATGACAGTTCTGCACCATTTGATGTTTTCCAAGTGTCTTTAGAGGCAGCCCAACACAGAGCACATTGCATTAGATTGCATTAGAGTTCACATTAGAGCTTGGAGATCATGGCTGGATGGATAACTGAGGCCAGTTCTGTCATCTACAGATAGAGCCACATTTGGTGAACTAGTCTCATCTGGTAAAAAAAGCATTCCTGTTCACTCCAGCTGAACTTCTCCACTTAGAGCTCCCAAAGTCCATACTTCATCCCCATCGAAGGCCAGTTGTAAACCTCCATCTAGAGCAGTTTAGTTCTCCGCCCATGGTACCTGTATCTTGTCCAGATTCAGTCTCTGCTTGTTCACCCTCATCTACCCCAAACCTTTTCCAGGCACCAATTCAAGGTTTACATAGCCTTCCTGGAAGAACAAGATGGAAATGATAGGTAGAACGGAGTGTCATCTACATATTGGTGGCACTTCAGCCCAAACCTCTGGGTGGCTTTCCCAAGTGGTCTCATGTAGATGCTGAGAAACATGGAGAACCTTGCAGAACACCATAGTCCAATAGTCTACTTTTTGAGACTGCTTCTCCAGGAAACACCATGGCCACCATAACACCACGCCATGTAAGCCAACCCAGATAAATGATCCAGAAGGATACCACTGTTGGTGGTGTTGAAACCATAAGAAGTCCAGAAGCATCAACAGGATTGCATTTCCCCCCATCCATCCCTTGTGCATGCCATCCATCAGTTATGCATAGGGGCAACAAATTGTTAAATAAATGTTAGTTGCTCACTGTTTATTAGATTCTAATAATTGGGGTAGATATGTGAGAACATATGGGACAGATAATTGGGGTAGATTTTTGGATACCTGTAATTAGCTGGATGGATCATTTGTCAAACAGGTAAGCAAAAACCAAAGGCTTAGAACAGTACAGCAATTGCTATGGGGAACACTGTGCTATATTGATACTTCCAGCAGCTAATATATCAAGTATGGAAGTAATACATGCATGTGCATTCACTTTTAAACATCTGTTTACATGTATCTAGGAAACGGCTCAATCAGATTTATGTGATGCATGTACAAAGTTGTTCAATAATGCATTCACATACATATATTACTTCCCTAGCTGGCACATTTGCTGCAGGAAATATTGTAGTTAAACTGGGCATTTTAATGAAAAAAAAGACTGTATCTTCACACAAATGTGATTTTAAGTATTTAAAGAGAAATGTACTCTTTTTTCCTGACATCCACACATTAGACATTTGCTGTGTGACATTGCTTGTCACATGTAGGCACTGTACACACTGTAGTCTGTGGGTGAATGAGCTCCATTAAAAGTTATCTGTACTTGGCCCTAAACTTGTCCCTTTTTTTCCCCTGGCAATGGAGATAGAGATATTTAGCTAGGGGTGGATTTTGGAGTGAGCTAACAAGGTCCTGACCTAGGGCTCATGATTTTTATATGGTGCTTGTGCAGTCTACTGATTTCCCCTCACAACTTATCAGTTAAAAGGGCCTTTTTCAGCAGCCTGACCTAGGGCCCGTGGTGTTCATGAAACAGCACTCATTTGGGCCATGATGCCAGTGCTGAGGGAAAAGAAGTTGTTAAATGGTCCACGGAGATTCTGAGCAGTTTTCAAATGGTCTGCAAAAATCATGAAGATTGAGAAATGCTGCCATTGGAAACATATATTCAAAAGCAAGTCCTGATTATGATACTGAGAAATGTTTGTCCCCAACTATGGTCTAATCCAAGATATGGAGGAAAAAACATTCATATGTTACATGAATTCATATTGTGTATGTGTACTTATATTGAGTCATACTAATTGTCTGGTTTGCATTATTTGAACTATTCTAAACCTAGGACAGTGTTAAAATAAGAGTGTGAGGAGTTCAATGTTTTGTGACAAAATGCATCCCATTCCAAATACCCTTTCTTATTATGGTGATAATTGGAGGATGTTCTTCCATTCAGTGTGGGGGCGATGTCATCGCATAGCCAAGTTTGATTGGCTGCATGATCCTTGATTGGCAACATAAAGACTCTCTTTAAAAACCAAAATCACCAAAGCAGTTGCCAATAGAGGAAGCAAACAAATATGAAATGATGTGAAAAAGACAAAATGAGGCCAAAAAGTTTTGCAGGGTATTTCAAGCCCTATGAAACTCTCTTTTGCACCTGATCATATCTAGTGCATAGTCCCCCACCCACTTCCCAGACATCTGCAGACAATGTGAGGATGTCAGGAGAAGGGCCAGCTGAGTGTGTGATGTTCAGACAAGGCCAGGAGGTGTGGACCCGTTTCCTAATCCTCCACATGAGCAAAGAGCTCATATAAAACAAATATCTGGGAGAACTGTGATACATGTGTTTTTGTTTTTATACTTTCTGCCACCTCTGTAGGGCTGGGGATCAGCTACAATCTAGTATATCAGATTGTGAATGTAAAGAGCCCAATAATGGTAATAACTCCGTAAGCTGTGGATTTCCTCCCTCAAGTGTGCAACCTGTACAACTTGATACCAGAATATGATCACAGTCCACCAGATAGGTATTGTGGTGTACTGTGTTGATGGTTATGCTTTATTGATTTTGCATTTCTGATAGTTAGACTACATTATAGAAAACAATCCTATCTTTGAAAGGGTTGTTTGATCTAAATCTGGTTTAAAAATAAAGAACCATAAGAAGGGAGAGCAGGGGCCTTGAAGTTGCTCTTCAACAGTTTGCACATGGGCAACAAATTAAGCAGGCACTAGCTCTGTGCCAAAAGTTTCTCATGCAATTAATGAGAAAAGAAATTGCATTTGAAAATTATCAAAAAGGGAAAAATTCTCATGGGCAAGGTGCAGAGTTTTTGTTGCATTTACATTTCCAAGGTGGCCGAGGGGTTTCCTTTGTGGTCCTTTGTGGTGTGGGTGTGGAAGAAAAGAGGAAGGAAAGGGCGGCTGTTTGACTTGCACCAATAACATTGCTGTAGTTACTACAACAGATGCTGCTAAAATACACTTCTTGCTTTTAAACAATTTAATCTTGGGGGTGGGCCGCAAAATTGGCTAAAAATACATCCATAAATATAAATATTGATTATTACCTTGTAAGAAATGGTTTTAAATACAGGGTGAATTGAATGGGTGGAGGGGGGTGGAGGAGAGGTGGAACGAAGAGCTAATTTGTCCGTGGCTAGGGGGTGCAGTCTGGATGGTTCTGCCAGGGGCTCAAGATCACCTAGCCACGACTCAATACAGCTGTATGCTTCCATTGCTGGGCTCTGTTGAAAACAGCTTCTCCATGCAAGCCAGGAAGTCACCCCTCCAGACAATGGAATGACTCTTCTATTCTTATCTCTGTGGCTCCTGAGTGATGCAGACGCTGTTAGGCAGTTGAACGTGCATGCATACTCTGTCCATTTCCCTCCTCCACGTGGCCCCAAGTGCTGGCAACCCACACTACGCCACTGGACTACTGCACAGTGGTACCTCAAGTTAAGTACTTAATTCATTCTGGCGGTCCGTACTTAACCTGAAACTGTTCTTAACCTGAAGCACCACTTTAGCTAATGGGGCCTCCTGCTGCTGCCGGGCTGCCGGAGCACAATTTCTGTTCTCATTCTGAAGCAAAGTTCTTAACCCGAGGTACTATTTCTGGGTTAGCAGAGTCTGTAACCTGAAGCGTATGTAACCTGAAGCATATGTAACCCAAGGTACCACTGTAAATCTTAAATCTCTCTTAACCATCACCACCCCTGCCATATGAAGCACCATCTCTGCTCTTGCATTAAAAGCAGTGTTGCCATCCTAAGATCAATTGATTCGTGATCTACAGTAACATAACACCTTAAGAAATTTGGGTTTGGAGGAGAGCAGGGCTTTTGTGCCTTTAATAGCTGTGTGGCAGGATAAATTCAACAGGTTAGGTTCCTAGTATGGAAACAGAACTATGTTCCAGCCCTTGACATTCTATCCTGTCAGACATCTTATTACTTGTGTGTTACCCATTATTTATTTTTGGGCCCTCTACCCCACATGCAAGAGAGAATACAAATTTTCACACAACACAATGAATATACAAATATGGCGGAGGCAGATGGCAGAGGTATTGCTCACATAAATTGAGATATGGTTTTCAATGGCCCACTGAGAGGAAGGGCAGGAAAGTCACCTTCTAGTCCACCCCTTCTCTGGATCCAAAACATGAGCTGTTACAGCAGCCATAGCTTACCCTCTTTACTCCAGTGCTCTGTGCAGCTTCATGGAGAAGGCTGAGAAAAGTCAGGAAACTTGGCCTGGGAACCCTCAGTGGAGTAGAAGCCTCTAAGACTGCATAAATCTTATTTAGCTGAATAATAAGAGTTTAATTCATACTTTGTAATGATTTAAATATATGGGTTTGAGGGCCATTTGTTCAACTGCTGTTCGAATCAACCTCCACTTGATACTGAAAGGTGGTTTTGGCACTTGGGTATTAGCTACCTTTTCTACCTGTTTCCTCTGAAGAGGATATAGAAGGCAAGTTGGTAGTTAAGGGGCTGGTTATTTCATGCATATACATCTGCACAAAGTAGGTAGGGGTGCTAATTAAAATACGGCTTTCAGATTGCTACAGTTGCTAAATTAAAACTATTTCTAATATAATGGTCCATGTTTCAATTTTGTTAGCTTTTCAGTTGTGTATGCTATTTGTTGAGGGGTTAAAAAAAAGATATGCCATAAATGAATTAATGTGTACTTCACTGCAGTTACAATGCCTGCCACACATACAGTGTGCAGATTCATGGGACTGCACAAATTTGAAATAGCTGGAGCTATGGCAGTTATACGTGCATTCATTTCTGCTGTCCTCCTTTTTCACTATGAAACAATGTTGATATTAATGCATATTTTTCATCACTAAAAGCATTATTCTTGGTGGTCCTTTTCAGATGCTGATGTAAACGTTCCCCAAAAATGTTACAGCATCCCAGTTTGTTCATGTAGATCAAAACTTAACCTCATTTGTTCTTCAGTGCTTTCCTTTAAAAAATATATGAATGGTTGGTCTTTAAAGACATAATCTAAGGAATGCTGACTGTTCTGTAGTGTCTGGAGGTGATTGAAGGATGGATGGTGGCTAACAGATTGATTTTAAATCCTGACAAGGCAAAAGTACTGTTTTGGGGGGACAGGGGGCAGGTGGGTGTGGGGGACTTCCTGGTTCTGAACAGGGTAACTGTGCTCCTGAAGGATCAGGTGCACAGCCTGGGAGTTATTTTGAACTCACAGCTGTTCATTGAGGCACAGGTCAGTTCTGTGTTCAGGGCAGCTGTTTACCAGCTCTATCTGGTATGCCGGCTGGGACCCTATCTGCTCACAATCACACCAGAGTGGTGCATGCTCTAGTTGTCTCCTGCTTGGACTACTGCAATGCGTTCTATATGGGGCTACCTTTTAAGGTGACTTGGAAACTAACAACTAATACAGAATGTGGCAGCTAGACTGGTGATTGGGAGCAGCTACCAGGATCATATAACTGTGGTCCTAAAGGATCTTCACTGGATCCCAGTATGTTTCCAAGCACAATTCAAAGTGTTGGTGCTGACCTTAAAGCCCTAAACAGCCTCGGCTCAGTATAGCCGAAGGAGCGTCTCCATCCCCATTTCTGAGCCCGGATACTAAGGTCCAGCTCCGAGGGTCTTCTGGCGGTTCCCTCACTGCAAGAAGTGAAGTAAAAGGGAACCAGGCACAGGGCCTTCTCAGCAGTGGGACCCTTCCTGTGAAACGCCCTCTCATCAGATGTCAAGGAGATAAAGAACTGTACAACAACATTTGAAGTCAGCCCTGTATTGGGAAGTTTTTAGTGTTTGATGTTTTACTATGGTTTGATATATGCTATAAGCCACGGGGTATAAATAAAACAATGATGATGTACGTTTAGCTGTATCTGGCTTGCAGTGATTAGTTTTGTATGAAATCACCTTTGATTGTTGCTCAGAAAAATTGAAAAATCCAAATTCTGCTCACTACTACTTTCTCCTCTCTCCCTGCATCAGCAGTTATAGCAGTCTTCCTTAATTTGGTACCCTCCATATGTTTTGGACTACAATTCCCATCTGCCCTAGCCAGCACTGCCATGCTGACTGAATGATTAGAGTTGTAGTCCAAAATATCTGGAGAGCACCAGCTTCAGGAAGGCTTAGTTACAGTAAAACCAGTGGGAGTACTTATGTGAGTGAGTTTAGTCAGCCATTTCTTTAAATAATAATTTAAATGAATCGCTGCTCTTTTCCCAGGAATGACCTTCTGTTTGGAATAATTAATTGTTCCACTAAGCAAGGCTGAATATTAGGGACAGATTATATATATGTATTATAACTCCTTATCAGGTTATGAAATTATTATTGGTATCAGTATAATTTTGTACACTTATATTTTCAATAATGCTTTGCACAGTAGTAATTTATCAAATCTGTTTTTTTAAAATAAAAATGTGGTTTGCCAAGTTTTCATCGCTATTAACTGTTCACAGATAATTGAAATTGCCTGTGTCATGCATGTACAGTATTGGAGCCATCTGTTACCTGAAATTTAGTTTGGCTACTTGCCATTTGGTTGATAGCATGTGTGTGGACCAGATAGAGCTTTTCATTTTTATTTTCTACTTGATACCATATGTTGTGTTCATATATATACAGCATTAGTTTAAACATGATGTCGATTAACACAGTTTATGTCAGATTACCACATGACACTTGTGAAACATAATACATTTCATTCAGACGCTGGACTAGTTTGTGTTCATTCATGCCAAATGCTAAATAATATAGCAGTAAATCAGAAAAGCCAAAAGCTTTCTCTGCTTTATCTTGAAAATATAGGAAGCCTCCTTCAGCTAATTAAAACAAACACTTTTTTCTCATTGTCTATATTTATATCCCTGCTCAAAATCCATTTAATTTTACTGTTTGTTTTTCTTGCTTTGGAACTTGTGTACAAATTGCTTATGTATTCTATTTATTTATTAAATTTATATACCATCCTTCATCCAAGGAACACAGGATAGTTTACAATATAAAAACAGGAAAGGTGAGGTTGGGGTCGAAGGGTGCATGGCTGTTGCATCCTTCTCACACTGCCCTGCCTGAGCGACTCTGCAAGACTGGGATCTGGGAAAGGCTGTGTGAGAAGGACATAACAGCCATGTGCCCTTTGACTTGTCTCACAAAGTGGGGCAGGGCTGACTCAGGGAGGGCAGCAGGAGCAGTGCGACGACCCTGGTAGCCCCCCCGCCCCTTGCTATGCCTCATGCATCATAGAGCCATTGGCTCTTGGCCTGTTATAGCAAATGGCAAAGGTCCTTTTAATTTCATTGGGAGCTATGTTGTTGTTTAGTCATTTAGTCGTGTCCATCTCTTCGTGACCCCAAGGACCAGAGCACTCCAGGCATTCCAGAGTCGGCCACGACTGGACCTAATGATCAGGGGTCCCTTTACCTTTACCTAACAGTAAATCATTTGTTGTTGTTGATGTTGTTGATGTTGTTGTTGTTTAGTCGTGTCCGACTCTTCGTGACCCCATGGACCAGAGCACGGCAGGCACTCCTGTCTTCCACTGCTGGTAGCTTCGAGAACACTATCCAACCATCTCGTCCTCTGTTGTCCCCTTCTCCGTGTGCCCTCCATCTTTCCCAACATCAGGGTCTTTTCCAGGGAGTCTTCTCTTCTCATGAGATGGCCAAAGTATTGGAGCCTCAGCTTCAGGATCTGTCCTTCCAGTGAGCACTCAGGGCTGATTTCCTTAAGAATGGATAGGTTTGATCTTCTTGCAGTCCATGGGACTCTCAAGAGTCTCCCCAGCACCATAATTCAAAAGCATCAATTCTTCGGCAACCAGCCTTCTTTATGGTCCAGCTATTTCACTCTAAATGCCCTGTACATAGCAAGTCATGTTTCCAGGTCATGAGCATATGAGGTTGTCCATATTTCTACAACCTAAAAATCAAGAAGCACTCTATTTAAATACTGCTGCCTTTAAAAAGTTCACCAAAAGTCCCTCTTCCCAATTTTAAGGATCGCCCTTCAGCCCATCCCCTTGTGAAAGTTCACCTGAATTCCTTGACCCTCAGTAGAGACTTTTAGGGAGATGGGAGTGGGGATAGTGCCAAAAACGGGGCTGGAAAAGTCGAAGTTCTGCCCATCCCCTTCCAGGGCTTTTCTCTAGCTGCACCCCAATGTGAACTTGCCTACTTCAGTCAGCCTCATAAGGTTTCCTAACAGTACTACAATCAGGTCTATGGGAATAAAATGTCCTAGGTTATCCTATCTACTATTTTCTTATGGTTCAACATCTCACCAATCATAGCCATTAGCAAATCACTACAGCCTCCCTCTTGGCATTTGATACTGTCATTCACTTTCCTCATCACCAGTCCCCAATATCTCTCTGTCTTGTCCAGCTAATGAAGAATGTAGCTCTTCAGGACATGGGCATTTGTGTTCTGTACAGCATGTAGCACACCACTGGCACAAAATGAGTATTTAGTAGTAGATGCTGGCCTTTGGCTATAACAATAAACTTATGAACTATAGTACATACTGTAGTGAAATAAATACTCACAAATATGTGTCAACATTCTTCCTTTAGGGTGATTGTATTAGTGTGAGTATAACTTCCATTAGTACTAGCATGTATTACACAGGGCTACCAATGGTTGAAATGTTTTATTGTTTTATTGCCTATAGATATTTTTATTTGATAAACGTGTTGGTTACTACACAAGTCATATGTATGTATTTAAGAATCTTATGTGAGCATGTGTGTAGATGGCTACTGTGATGTCAGTTTGACTGAAAATGCAGACAAAGCGTTTTTGAAGCCAAAATGAGTCAAGCTAATTTTCCCCACATAAGCTTAAGTCGGGCTTTTATTTATTAAAACCAGGGGGGAAAGTTTGAAAGAAGAGTGGGCTTCTAAATCTGTTATCCGACCAGAATGTGAAAGTAAGAATACTTTTCTTAAGGCTTATTTTATAGGAACCGTATGCATGACTTTCACTTTCTAGAAAGTGGTTTTCTCTTGAACACACATCAGAACCATTCATCATACCATAATTGCAAGTTGTCAGTCAGAGCCGCACCCTTCATGCAGTGGCAGACCGCCAACACATCTGTCAGAAGCACTCATAAGCTTCCGTGTGTTATTGTAATCCCCTACAAAAGGAACAAGTCTGTTCAGCCAGACCACGTTTTCCAAACCGAATAATGACTTATATAAGCACCAAGCCTGGCAAAGCAATTGCAACTTATCTTATGAACAATGAGCTTTGTAACAGAGGGAATGAATCTGAAGAACAATACACAGTGACTGCCACCTGTAATACACACACACACACACACACACACACACATAAATTCAAGGATGTATTTTTGTAGACTATATATGCACTATATGACTAAAAACATACTTTTAAATATATAATAGTATTTAGCATTCTCTCTTGGATTGTGCATTCTTATGCCACCCATTGGCGTAAATAGAGTGGTGTTCATTTTTGTAACACTCTCTTACAGCTGTAAGTCTTTGAACTGGAGCTAGGTGTACTATCACCCTGTCCATTTCTAGGCCCAGTTAAAAATGCTGGTTTTAACCTATAAAGCATTAAACAGGTTGCAGCCAGGTTACCTAAAACCTCCTCTTGCATGTACCTATATCCAAACCTTATTTGGCAGCCCAGAACAGACTGGGCCCATCGTGATTTAAGTTGGGTGGCTACTAAGGATAGGGCCGTTTCAGTGATGTCACCCTGGCTTTCAAATTGCCTCCCCATAGAGTCTTGCCTGGCACCTTCTCTGCAGACCTTTTGCCACCTGTTGAGACCATTATATTTATGCAGGCTTTTAAATTGCTTTCTGAGCTAACCTGGGACTATTGTGGCTTAGTGTGGGTAAGCTAGAAACTGTTAATGTTGTCTCTATTACAAGGGGGGGGGGACCTTTATTTTACTTTTATTGCTTTTGATTTTAATCACCTGAAGCTCTCCTTTGTGTGCCTCCTCCATGAGAGGTCCAGAAGGTGGCAACATGAGAATGGGCCTTTTCTGCAGTGGCTACCTGTTTGTGGAATACTCTCCCCAGGAAGGCTGACCTGGCATCTTCATTACATAGATAATGCCCGACAAAAACATTTAGCTGATTAACATTATATGGCTTTTATGTTTGTGGGAAGGGGCTTATTGGCTTTCTTTTCTTTTTCTTTTATTATATATTTTGCGCTATCATTTTTTATTTTTATGTTTTGAACTGCCTTGTTATCGTCAGATGAAAGGTGGTATGCAAATAAATAATAAATAATGCTACAAGCATGTTTAAAATACTATTTACCTATTGCACTGTAAATTGCTAAAATATATGACATAAAGAGAGTGAAGTTCTACCACTGCTACTTATCTTTGTAGCCCCAGTTCAAGAGTGGGAGGATTTACAGAAATGATAACGTAAATGGAGTAAGACTCCACCCTCCCTTGATCAAAGGCTTTCACAAATCCCTTTGGGGATTTCTAGTGGAGATTTGTATTGCTTGGCTTCTGGCTTCTTGGCTTCCACCACGACCCCATTAACGGGGTGCCCTGAATATGGCGCAGGTTGCTATCAGGGTATTGCACCAATTCACCCAACTTCTAATGACTAGGATTCTACCCAGTGCCCTAACCGCCAAAAGTTGTGACATTTTGCTATGGAGAAGGCAAAACCTGCAAACAGGGCCAATTTGTTTGCTGGGCAAATTTATTCCTGTCTCCAAATATGGCAACCATTGGTAACCATAGCAAGGTGAGGCAATACAGAAAAGAAAAACATAGTTAAACAGAAGAAAACCTGGGGAACTAAACGAGGTTAAACCAGCAACTTGGAAAGCAAAATACGTTTGAGGTACACGATAAAGGATTGACCTAGAATGTTATGAGATGATAAGGGAGGAAGGGAGGGTTTGCTCTTCCACTGACCATGCTGAGGGGTCAGGCACACCTGGCTTTTATACATCACTGGCTGGCTGGACACAGGAGCAGCCAATGCCCGGCCAGCCAGTGTGGTACTGCCCACTAGCTGGGGCCTCTGATTGGTCATTGCCTTTTGGGGAAATTCCCAAACTGCCACCTGTACATGTGTGTTCTGGCTGCAAGGGATGGCAGCAGAATGTGAGGGGGCCCAACTGCCCCCCACCCAGGAAAGGGGTAAGTGGCCATTAAGTTACATTTACTAGTGTTTAAAA